>NC_090656.1:52595237-52602737 GCF_040937935.1 Hyperolius riggenbachi | reverse complement strand
TTTCCTTTTACTATGCTTAAAGTACTTTTTCTTACATAGATATATACTAGATGGAGCTGCCTTAATTTATACTTCTGTCAAAGAAGAGAAAAACTTGGATTTATTATACAAGTACATTGTCCATAAAATGTATGGATTCCACTTCAATACACCTGCTTTGGTGGTAGAGAAGGATGCTGTGTTTATGTAAGTTTTCTTTCGCGCACTGCTATTTCTATGTCTTCTTTAAGCTCAAATAACTAAACTGACCAAGGCAAATTCTGACAGCATTTATATTGATTAGTGTAAATTAACATTTTGGATTGAAAAATCCTTTGTGCTACTGTTCTTGCTGCCTAGAGTCTATTTCCTGTATCCAAAGGGCTCTTTCACATCAGAGCTTGCGTTGGAGAACGCTCAAAGCATAAGTTTTGTTGTATGCCTTTTACTGCGTTTTGATATGCGTTGCACTGCAGTGAGTGTGCGTTTTTAATCCGTTTTCAATCCGTTACTGCACATAGAAAAACGCAGGATTTTTTTTTTTTCTTTTAGTTGTCAACTTTCTACATTGTTCCTCTGTTGCATTCTGGGACTGATTGCCTGCGTTAACGGATTAAAAACGCGCATAGTGTGCGTTTTACATTGACTAACATTGTAACGCATAAAGCTAGCGTTGGCCAAAAAACTGCGCCTGGGTGCAGTGGAACGCAACGCACAAAAAGGCTGCGTTATATGTGAAAGCTAAAATGAAAGTCTATGGACTTTCATTTCACCTTGGGTAACGCAAACTTTATCCTTTGCGTTGAAACGCAGAAAATCTGCCCTAATGTGAAAGAGCCCTTAGATCTACTTCCTGTGACATGCAGAATCTACCTTCCACATATAGAGGCCTTTTTTGTTACAGTAATACAGGTAGTCCCCGACTTACAAACGCCTGACTTGCGAACGACCTGGATTCTGTGTTTCCATGGGAATAAGTAAAAAAAAAAAATCAAATTTGTCTTGTAGTTTTTAAGAAAATCGATTTAAAAAAATTAAAATAAAAATGTCTTTTAAAGAGACACTGAAGCGGAAAAAAATATGATAAAATTTGTATGTGTAGTACAGCTAAGAAATAAAACATTAGGAGCAGAGACATAAGTCTAATTGTTTCCCGTACAGGAAGTGTTAAACTCCAGTTGTTATCTATGCAAAAGAGCCATTAAGCTCCACGACTTTCAAAGTCGCAGAGAGAGCTCTGTCTTCTGAAGCTTGTTATCTCAACTGTCAATCATTGTATCTTCTTGTATTTTCTTTTTCTCTGCAGAGAAGGGTTCAAACATGCAGTAGGCTGCTTTGTAAAATCATTTAGAATGCTGACGTGTGTAAACTACAAATAATAGAGAATGATGCAATGTTATTAAAAAAAAAACCCTATATAACTCAAAATAAAAATGAGTATCGTCTTTGCTACTAATGTTCTAGTAATTATCTGTACTACACAACCAATTCATTATATTATACTTTCTTTTTTCCCGCTTCAGTGTCTCTTTGTATAAGCGGGTACAGAGGGGACACTGGAGGCCCAGGTGGGCACAGAAGAGGTACAGGGGACAGAGAAGGCACAGTGTTCTGACTTAAGAGCAGATTCAAGTTAAGAACGAACCTACAATCCCTATCTCGTTCAACGGAGACTACCTGTACTGGGATTTTGGAAAATTTAGTCGCTCATTTGTTACAAATGTGTGTGTCACGTGCTTGCATATAACTCGCCCACAAGGCAGTTGCAGGCAGAGGGAAGAGTAAACCTGGGTACGCACTATGCAAATTTCACATGACGTTAAAGGCTCATACACACATCAGACTATAGTCTTTGGAAATGAAAGATCACAGACCAATCTTACCACCTTTCATGTAGTATGAGAGCCATACTCTACACGGTCTTTTCTATGGAGCTGAACGCCACATCAGAAAAAAATCTTTGCAAGATGCTGCACACACAGATGCTGTACAGACACAAAAGATCAGTATCTGCAAAAGATCTGTTCCTGCCAAAAATCCATTCCTGCAAATTGCAATGATAGTCTGAGATCTGCAGATCATCATACATACATGATTTAACTGACATTCATCTGCAGATCAAGCAATCATCTGCAGATCTGAAAATCCATCCTGGTGGATCTGATCTGCAGATGAATGTCAGTCAGACTATGGTCTGATGTGTGTATGTGGCTTTATTGATATCCAGGATTTCTACTATGTCCGATCTGCTTTTCATCAAGAAAGAAATTGTTTTTGTGCAGTACTGATCTCAGAATTCGTCCATTCATCAATCAGAAGCAGATCAGACATGCTGGAAGTGATTGTTTGATCAGTTGATCTGGAGTAAAAAAAAATTGCATGGTGTGTATCTGTCTTGTCAGATTTTTGTCAAACTTCTGCATGCTTGTTCAGGGACTATGGCTAAAAGTATTAGAGGCAGTGGATGAGCAGGACAACCAGGCACTGTGCATTGTTTAAAAGGAAATAAATATGTTCGCCTCCATATGTCTCTCACCTTGGGTTCCCTTTAAAAAATTGCCTTGTTTCAATTGGGCTTTAAAGCAAAGCTGAAGCAAAAATAAACTTTGTATGTGTAGTACAGATAAGAAATGACATTAGTAGCAAAGATAATGGTCTGCTATTATTTTCCAGTACAGGAAGAGTTAAGAAACTTCAGTTGTTTATGCCAAAGAGCTTCTCTGAGCTGTTCGATCCAACTTGGGTGGAATACAGTCCTGTTTTCTGAAGCACTTAAATTGCCAAGAAACTGTGAGAGACAGCTTGAGATAAGGTTTTACTGCAGGAAAGTTCAAAGGGCCATTATTTCTGCTTTGTTTTATGGCTTAAAAGACATGGTTTTAAAACTGCAAATGTGTCAGAATGATGCAGTGTAATAAAAAAAAAAACTATATAACTGAAAATAAAAATGAGACTCTTGTCTTCGCTACTAATGTTCTATCCATTATCTGTACTGCACATACAATTCATTATATCAATTTTTATTTTTGTCTCTATAGGTTTGCTTTGAAGGCTTTGTCTGGAGTAGGATAAACTCCTTAACGCTGGTCATCCATGGGTGGATTATGGTCCAACATGCCATGCTGATCAATCTCCATTCCATTGGAATTTGAACAGCTAGTAATGTATTCATGCTGAATTTAATTTCGATAGACTTTAGGAGAAATCAGTTGAACATTCATCGAACCATAAGCTTGATGCATTGCACCGTGTTGGGCCATTAATCCCTCACATTCCTGTCCTTTCGCACTGAAAATTTCCAATCTGTCCAATCAGATTTCCGTGTGATAAACTACACAAAGATGATTTAAAGTGAATCGATTTGGATATGTTGGAGCAATAGATTACTGGTAGATTCAATTAACGGAATCTAAATTTGTCTGTGATCGATCAGAAGAATTGATGCCTGTATGGCTGGTTTCTTAGATCTCTTCAGTTCCTGCCTTGTCTGATTTTTTTTTTTTTTTTTCCCCATCTGCTGCAACTGACACAGGCTCTTCCTGTTTAGTAAGCCTGCACCTTTTTAGTGAGGAGACCTTGGGCAAGACTCTAACACTGCTACTGCTTATAGAGCGCACCCTAGTGCCTGCAGTTTTGGTGCTTTGAGTCCGTAAGGAGAAAACACACACTCACTCACTCACACTCTCTCTCTCCTTGCCGTTTTTTATTTTTGACTTGTGTGTAGACCACATCTCAACCTCTTTGGGTTTCTGATTCCCATATGGTGGACATTCCTCCAATTTCTGTCCTAAGAGGAAGTGCATACATGTCTTCACTTAGGATAGCAATAAGTCAAACTATCTCTCACAATCGGATAGTCTTGTTTTTTTTTTTTTTTCATTCCATATTTTGTCTATTTCCTGTGTTTCTTTTAGTTCGACAATGAGATCTCACGTACTGTTAAAAAGTTGTTTGTCTGAGCTCCATTTTGAATCAATCTTAAATGAGTAACCAAGCCTACATTAGGTGCAGGGGTTTGGGCTGAAAGTTACCTTAATGCAGTCGGAGAGTTAGAATTCTGAATGTTGCTACCTCATCGCAGTCCCAACATATCCTCATTCCATTTCTGTAGGGCATAGCTTTACCTTATTGATTTGAGGTTGAGTACCTATTCAGTGACTATTTGGTTTTTACCTAGAATAGGTCTTTTTTTCTTTTCTTCTCCTCCCCCCCCCCCCCCCCCCCAATGTTTTTCCCTTGCTGAGGTCCTAACATGCTCTCCTGTGATGTCTTTCTTTAGTCCTGCTGGCTGGGACAATGAGAAGAAAATAGGAATTCTTCACGAAAATTTTGCTAGCATCAAACCCGAAGATGCCTTTGAAGATTTTATCGTAAAACCTCCAGTTAGAAAGGTACGTGCTCGAAACACAAAACAGTCCCACACTTTCAGAAACCTCAGCTGATTTAGAGGAAGGAAAAAGCAAACCTGGACTGAAAATAATCTTATAAGATACAATTGTGATCATAAGTTTACATATCCTGGCAGAATGTGAGTTCTTAACTATATTTCATAGACTATGAACGATATCACAAATACTTTTTCACTCATGTTTAGTGGTTGGCTGAAGCAACTGTGTAAAATCTTAACCACTACACAAAATACCCAAATGACCCTGATCTAAACTTTACATATCCCAGTACTGTGTATTGCCTCATTTAAACGACAATGAGTCTTGTTGTGATAGTTTTGGGATGAGGCTCTTCATTTTTTTCAGATGATAAAACTGCCCTTCCTAGCAAAGAGCATCCAGCTCCTGTACATTCTTAGGCTGTCTTGCATCATCTGCATGTTTGAGATTCCACCAGAGTGTCTCGATATTGAGGTCAGGAGACTGAGATGGCCACTTCAGACCTTTCACTTTATGTTGCTGAAGCCAATGACCGGTCAAATTTGCCTAGTGTGTTGGATTATTGCTGTGTTGGAATGTCCACGTACGTCCCATGCTCAGCTTCCTGGCTGATGAGTGCAAATTTTCATCCAGTATTTGATAACTTACTGCATTACTATTTCCATCAATTCTGACAATTTTCTGAACTTATCAGGACTAAAAAATGTACCACCAGCCATAAAGACAGGATAGTGTTTTGATTGTCCCAACATCTGTCACACCACTTTCAATACAGATTCATGTCATTGTTTATTTAAGTATTTATATAGCACCGACATATTACGCAGCGCTGTAGAGAGTATATTGTCACTAACTGTCCCTCAGAGGGGCTCACAATCTAGTCCCTACCATAGTCATATGTCTATGTATGCATTGTGAAGTCATGTTTATATCATCATCTAGGGCCATCTTCTCTTGTCTGCAGAATACCAGTACATCTTGATACTGGTGTATGTTTTTTTTTCCTTTTTGTATGTGTGACTTTATCTTTCGCCGCACTAAAAGCTCACAGCCTTTGTATAACTATGACTACAAAAAATGCTTTTTTTAACCTGCTTAGAATCTCTGATCTCCAATCAATGGAGCTGCTTGTAAGACGTTAGACATTATCTTGCCGATCAGGGCCGGATTTGTACTTTCATCACCCCGGGCCGACAGCATCCTAAACTTCCTCTTCAACACTGCAGGAATTAGATTGTAGGCTCCACTGAGGACAGTTAGTGATCTGTCAGGGATCGACTGTAAACTCCTTGGCGAGCAGCACATTCGGTGAGCGACAGGCAGCTCAGAGATCACTGTAAGTGCCCGTCTGCTGCCCCTTCATACCCTGAGTGCCAGTTCCGGCTTTTGGTAGCCACCCATCACTAAGGTTAACTGCTACTGCCACCCTGCTGCTCAAAGCCCGCCCCATTGCTTTCCTGATGCCCTAGGCCAAGGCCTTGTGGCCTTGCCTGAAATCCGGCCATGTTGCTGATACTGAAGGCTGTTTAGCAAACATAAGGATAAGCACCATCTTAAAAATAACATTAAGAATAATCAGGACGGAGTATGCTAAATGGGTAATCTAGTAACCATGGACATAAAAAAGAGAGGAAAGTACCCAATATGCAGCACCAAACCACTCCAATTATATTCAAAATACAAATTCTTTATTTGATGAAAAGCGAACACAGTAAAAACAATTTTAAAAATCACCAAAAAGGTGATGGCAGCGGTGTACAATATATGTTAACAATAATATATAATAATACAACAATCAATATATGTCCTCACACTCAGAATATTATATATAAAAATAGTAGACGGTAGGTGAATAGAGGGACCCTCAAAATCAATAATGAGAATAAGTAGGGCCTGTATAAAGTGCAGAGTGTGATAATAATAAAACCAAAGGTTAGTTGATCAGACTGGGTGGCGGTGTACTGTGGCGTCCTCTCCTTCTTGTCAGGTCGGTTTTTCACTATTGGTTATTTGCACAATGGTACTTCGCTAATGTGGAATTCAGTGTCTTATGTATATTGTGTATCTGGGATGGAACTCCTTTATGTCCCAGTCTGATCAACTAACCTTTGGTTTTATTATTATCACACATATTCTGAGTGTGAGGACATATATTGATTGATGTATTATTATTATATATTATTGTTAACATATATTGTACACCGCTGCTATCACCTTTTTGGTGATTTTTAAAATTGTTTTTACTGTGTTCGCTTTTCATCAAATAAAGAATTTGTATTTTGAATATAATTGGAGTGGTTTGGTGCTGCATATTGGGTACTTTCCTCTCTTTTTTTATGTCCATGGCTGATACTGAAGGCATTGTTAATTTTGCACATTATTTTTTTTCCAACTCTGTATGGAAAAGATATCCTTTTCCAGCTGCAGATAAATCCTTTTTTTCTTCTAATATTTTTCCCTAGAGTCTTCTACAATGACCTTGAAGCGAACAAAGATCTGTCCAACTTAATCACATCATTTTTCTTTTCACCACCTCACAGAGATAAATACAGCCATCTTCTGATTTAAAAAAAAAAACTCTCTTTTTTTCCAGCTGGTCCATGATAAGGAGGTGGCAGCGGAAGACGAGCAGGTCTTTTTAATGAAACAACAGGTATGGATTGTTTTCTTCTGTTTGTATTGTATTAAATGGTGTTGTTTTGTAAAATCTAATTGGATTGACTTGAAATGAGCATCCTCAAAATGTCTGGACTGGTGGAAATGTTCTTCATGCGCAGTGGTTAGTATTTAACAAGTGGTCCTAGGAAGGACAGACTTGCAAACACTTGAAATATTTCATTATTGAGGCTTTGCTGCACTATCCCATCAGCAGGGTAGTTGGGAGGAGTTCATGCATCCTCCTGCTGCATCTATTCAATACAGAATTATGCTAACTCCTTCCTCTGCGCTGCCTGTTTAAGGGCCACTATTATGAAAACACTGATTTTTAACAACCCCCACAAGTAGTTACAACACACATTATCGTAATACAGGGAGCTGACAGCATAGTGCCTCAGTGCGCATATTAAAAGCAAGGAGCACAGCCGCAAGGGAGCTGGCTTCCTCTGTATGGCTTGAGTGCTTTACTATTCAT
>NC_090656.1:52312737-52590237 GCF_040937935.1 Hyperolius riggenbachi | reverse complement strand
ATTTTATCAGGGCTGATAACAAGCAAGCTGAGCAGTGAAGAATGAAACAAAGAGCAGGGAAGTTGTTTTCTCTAATGTTCCCATTGATATACAGTGATGTGAAAAACGATTTGCCCCCTTCCTGATTTCTTATTCTTTTGCACACTTTGTTTGTCACACTTAAATGTTTCTGCTCATAAAAAAAAAGTTAACTATTAGTCAAAGATAACATAATTGAACACAAAATGCAGTTTTAAATGATGATTTTTATTATTTAGTGAGAAAAACTCTAAATCTACACGGCCCTGTGTGAAAAAGTGATTGCCCCCCTTGTTAAAAAATAACTTGCCTGTGGTTTATCACACCTGAGTTCAATTTCTGTAGTCACCACCAGGCCCGATTACTGCCACACCTGTTTCAATCAAGAAATCACTTAAATAGGAGCTATCTGACACAGAGAAGTAGACCAAAAGCACCTCAAAAGCTAGACATCATGCCAAGATCCAAAGAAATTCAGGAACAAATGAGAACAAAAGTAATTGAGATCTATCAGTCTGGTAAAGGTTATAAAGCTATTTCTAAAGCTTTGGGACTCCGGCGAACCACAGTGAGAGCCATTATCCACAAATGGCTAAAACATGGAACAGTGATGAACCTTCCCAGGAGTGGCCGGCCGACCAAAATTACCCCAAGAGCGCAGAGAAAACTCATCCGAGAGGCCACAAAAGACCCCAGGACAACATCTAAAGAACTGCAGGCCTCACTTGCCTCAATTAAGGTCAGTGTTCACGACTTCACCATAAGAAAGAGACTGGGCAAAAACGGACTGCATGGCAGATATCCAAGGCGCAAACCACTTTTAAGCAAAAAGAACATTAAGGCTCGTCTCAATTTTGCTAAAAAAAATCTCAATGACTGCCAAGACTTTTGGGAAAATACCTTGTGGACCGACGAGACAAAAGTTGAACTTTTTGGAAGGGGCATGTCCCGTTACATCTGGCGTAGAAGTAACACAGCATTTCAGCAAAAGATCATACCAACAGTAAAATATGGTGGTGGTAGTGTGATGGTCTGGGGTTGTTTTTGCTGCTTCAGGACCTGGAAGGCTTGCTGTGATAGATGGAACCATGAATTCTACTGTCTACCAAAAAATGTTGAAGGAGAATGTCCGGCCAACTGTTCGTCTACTCAATCTGAAGCGATCTTGGGTGCTGCAGCAGGACAATGACCCAAAACACACCAGCAAATCCACCTTTGAATGGCTGAAGAAAAACAACATGAAGACTTTGGAGTGGCCTAGTCAAAGTCCTGACCTGAATCCTATTGAGATGTTGTGGCATGACCTTAAAAAGGCGGTTCATGCTAGAAAACCCTCAAATAAAGCTGAATTACAACAATTCTGCAAAGATGAGTGGGCCAAAATTCCTCCAGAGCGCTGTAAAAGACTTGTTGCAAGTTATCGCAAACGCTTGATTGCAGTTATTGCTGCTAAGGGTGGCCCAACCAGTTATTAGGTTCAGGGGGCAATTTCTTTTTCACACAAGGCCATGTAGGTTTTGAGTTTTTTTTCTCACTAAATAATAAAAACCATCATTTAAAACTGCATTTTGTGTTCAATTATGTTATCTTTGACTAATAGTTAACGGTTTTTGATGAGCAGAAACATGTAAGTGTGACAAAAATGCAAAAGAATAAGAAATCAGGGGGCAAATATTTTTTCACATCACTGTATATGGTAAAATACATGTGCTTCGTCTCTGGTTCCCTTTAAGGCTTCTATATTTGAATAAGTTATTTGAGTTCTGTTAGGTAACTGCTTGTTATGGAACATATTTATCAGGCTGATCATCCCATGCCGTACAAAGCTGCAGCCTATTCCCTATGCTGCGGGCAGCTCACATTGTACTGCTGTGTGTCAGTGGCTATCTGCCAGCCCAGCCCCATTACTTCAGTGTGTGCATGCAGAACAGTGTGACAGTCACAAGCTATGGGGTGAGAACCCAACACCCTTCCACACAAACCTCTTATTCAGCCGCTGAGGGTTCTGAAGCAGGAAGCTCTACTCGGCTATTCAGTATCATCGGGACAGTTTACATGAAATATAATGAATGCATTTTAATTTTGCAAACTGGTATTTTCCTGAGATGTATTGGTTGCAAATTTCAACAGCGCTGCAATACGGCGGCTCATACAGACGTTTCTCGGTTATATGTGCATTATTGAAAGTACAGGTGGTCCCCGACTTACAACGACCAACTTATAAACCTGTACGAAAGGCCTGAAAATGTTAAATTGAATTCTGTGGGAACAAGTCTCTCCCATCCGCGAACGAGCGTGGCCTCACTGCGCAAGCAAAATGAGCACATCAGTGATCACTAGGGCAGGAGGAGGCACATAGGGGGACAGGGAGCAGAGGTGGTGCAGAGGGACACAGAGGAGACAGAGGTGACAGAACAGGACTCTGGACGCACACGGAGCATAGAGTAAGTACAGGGGACAGAGATGGCACAGTGTTTTGACTTGTGTACAGATTCTGATTCTTTATGAAGGATCTCACAGGCTTAGGGCCCGTTCAGACTGCAAAATGCGGACGGCCACGCATGCGGACCGCAACGCGTACGAACGCACGCCATCCGCGTTCGTATGCGTTGCGTTACTGATCCCATCACTGAAAAGTGAATGGGACAGCCGCGCGTTTTTGTAAAATCTGCGTGCAGCATGCGTTCCGGGACCGCACAGGCCCGGAACGCATGCAGTGTGAACATCAGACATTGCACTCTATGCAATGTCTGATGTCCTGCGTGTCGGCCACCTGCACGCGTTTCCAAAACGCGGCTGGAAACGCGTGCAGTGTGAACGGGCCCTTAGAGGTTGCATCTTGTGTCTGAAATGTCTGGACAACATTTACCGTAATATGACTAAAATCATGCCAACTTTTCCTGGATGCTGGGGAGAGTGCATACACCTTGTCAGGAATATAGTAGACATCACTGAGAAGCAAATTACAGCCACAATTTTTTTCCTGGCAGAATACAACTTCTGTGGGCAGGATGAGATAAAATACATGAACTATTGACCTTTTTCTAATTCTGGGACACTTAATTGCCTGTCACTGATTAGAGACAGTAAAGGGGCCCATACACTCGATTGGTCGATTGCAAATCGATTGACCAATCGACCGATTTGCGGCCAATTTCGATTGATTTCAATCGATCTCACAGGCTGGAAAATTTAGGTCGATCTGTTGAAATTGCTTATCATTTTATGGTCCTAATGGAAATCTGAAGGCAAAAAAAATGCCATCAGATCGATTTTCAATAGATTTCAAACTGAAATCTATTGGCAATCTGTTCCTAGTAAAACATGTTCCTAAACACATCAGATAGATCAGAAATCTATCTGATGATCTATCTGCTGCTAATCTAACGAGTGTATAGCCACCTTAAAACATTCAACCTACTTCATACCTGTTTAACCCCTTGGGGACCAGCCACTTAATCCCTTTTCGGGACCAGAGCTGTTTGCCTGGCTCAGGTCCCTCTGGTTTAGATGGCCAGGCAGCGGTATCTCCAGTATAAATTGTCAGACATGGGTGTCACCCGTATTGTCAGGTGTACCCAGTACAGGCAGCCCTAATTACTCACCTCCCTGGGTCCGGCGATTAGCAGCTATCCCTGCCTTCTCTCTCCCCAACATGCAGCCTCACACTGCCGCTAAATTCCGGGTCCTGGCTTGTTGACTTCATCAAGCTGGTACCTGGAACTTAATGACCGTAAGGATGACTGCCAGGCAGAGCGGTGGGGGAGCGACAATCACCAGGGGAGCATCAGGAAGGCGAGTGGGTCCTCTTCTCCCTCTTCAGCTGCCACAATGCTTCAGAGATCACTACAATTGGCGGTGATCGTAGTGATCACGTGATCAGGAGCCAATCGCGATGGCTCCTGATCACTGAGGGGCGATGTCAGCTGTCATATGACAGCTTAATCTCCTCCCTCAGGTGCGCACGATCGTGTCGGGAGCAGTGGGACTTCAAAAACGTGAGTTACGTCCTGTCATCAGCAGGCGGCCCCACACAGGGTGTAACTCTAACGTCCTTGGTCCCGAAGGGTTCAATAAAAAATAAAAAAATGGGTACACTATGTACAATAGATCATTAGACTATACATAGACACCATTTTTGTATAAATATTAAAATGCATTGCTAGAATTTAGATGTGCATAAGCTTTCCATATACTTGGCTAGACAGTTAACACTATACAGAGTATAATTGCTGCGCACTGTAGACATGCTTCTTATTTTAATATCTGTTTTTAATGCTCAGATATTTGTAGATATGCAGTTGGTCAGTTTTTTTAGATCTGATTTTCATGTGTCACTTTTTAGGACTATCACAATCTGCTAGTTTGCCACACATCAGAGTCTGCTGTCTGGTTTAGGTTGTGCTTATTAGTTTTGTGTGTTTATATGAAAATATTATACTATAGCTTTGGTGCTCCTTCCCACCGATGGTTAACCATGACCTCATTATGTCAGAATACATCTATACAATTACTACAGATTGTGTGCCATGCATGAACCTGAGTGCACATTTCTCTGTCTTTTGGGTATGAGTGCGCTGAATGGTTTTATAATTAAGAGCAAGGAAACCATCTCCTAAAAAGCTGATTGGCAGAATGTAGAAGTTGTTGGAGCAAATCAATCCTTCTGACAACTGATCCATTTAACCAGCAGTCAAGATTGTTGCCTATCTTCTACTTCCCTGGTAAAGCTGATCACTAATAAACATTGCACTGATTCCCATTCTCTCCTTTTCTTCAATTGTTGTGAGCTGCACTGCGCCTAGCTAATGGCTGCCATACACTGGTCGGTTGCCACCAGATCGACCAACAGATAGATCCCTCTCTGAATTTGATCAGAGAGGGATCTATTGGCTGCCCATACACTGCACACAGATTTTGAACTGATTTCAGCGTGAAATCTATGCACCACTTCCTGCCTGGCCAAACCCTCCGCCCCCCCCCCCCATGCCTTCCTTCCCCGGGGAGCAGCAAAAATATTACTTGTCCCCGCTGTCTCTCACTTCTTCCGTCGTCGTCCTCCGTCTCCTCTTCACTTCCTGTCCCGTCTTGTGACAAGCAGAAGTTCAAACAGTAGAGGGCGCTCTGTTTAAACTTTGTCTTCTCACAGGACGGGACAGGAAGGGAAGAGGAGATGGAGAAGAAGGGACTGCACAGACCCAGGGACTCACGCGGACAGGTGATAGTATTACTGCGTCGCTCGCCGGTGAATTGAACGCCGCTAATGCCGCGCTCCCGAGCATGTAGAGTATGGGTACCTTAAGGCTGCATTGGCCTTATGGGTTGACCTCTCCCAAGTAGGAAAAATAAAACCAGAAGAGCACCAGTAGATGACCTGTGAAGAGATTGAAAGAACGTTGGTAGAGTTAATGGAATAAGATGATTCAAGGAATATGTGTCGGAGGGGGGGGGGAGAGATAAAGTATGCTGAACAGAATACAATTTTTTTTCTGATTTATTCCTTATGTGCTGAAGCAAAGTGTCTAGTTTTTGAATTTGGTCACCTGACCTGTGGTAACGGCAGAGTGTGGCTGGTGCTGCTGCTGTAGCGCAGCATTACCCTGATGTGTAGACAGTGCAGGCCGAGCTCTGAGAAGAGAACAATTTGCAGCTCCAGAAAGGAATCTGCTGAAGTTGCTGTTAGACATGTACTTTAGAAGTGATTAGTTTGACATGAGATCACTATGAAGCTTGTGTACACAGTTGACAAGCTGTGTCACTGAGAGCGCGTGCAGGACAGAGAAAGCATTTAGTGCCTGGAGCTTTGCTTGAAGCTTTTACCTTTCCTTGGAGGATATGGGATCAGTTTCAGCTTATTTACTGTGATACTTTCCCCATCATCATTAAAGCATATCTCCACATTACTTTTAAAATAAAAGTGGAGGGAGAAATAAATCCCCTCAAATACTCTCTAGTTTTTCCAGATATTTTTACAAACAGCATTAGGCCTGGAACCTACTAGAGTTTTTTGTTTTGTTTTTTGGAGCGTTTAGGGAGCGCTTTCAATCGCTAGCGTTTCCCTAAATGCTTCCACTAGAGCGACTGCGATTAAGGAAATCGCAATCACAGGACATGCAGCATTTTGGGAGAATTTCCATTCTAATGGATTGTATAGGAGCAGGGAAATCGCTCCCAAAATATATACTGCTGCTCTCCTGTATAAAGGCTTTGTGTGGAGCGTGACTTGCTGGTGTCATGTGGGCTGCTGCTAGGGCTTACGTTCGGGGGATGACTTATATTTCAGGCATGCTAGGAATTCCTGCTAGGACTTATTCTCAGGGGATGTCTTACTTTAGGGCTGGTTCAGATGGACGTTTGCAGAGCGTTTACTGCCAGCGTTCAGGGCTTGGCGTTAAACGCTCCCATTCAAGTGAATGGGAGCGTTTGTACCAAGCTTTTACGCGCGTTTGCACAAACGCGGCGTTCGGGTCCCGATTTTCACTGGTGTTCAAGGAGCCCCTGGAAGCTACATGTTGCTTCCAGGGGCGGTTAACCGCGACAGGTAATGTCCCCCTAGGGGAAGAAAAAACGCGACCGCATCCGAACGCAATGTGAACGCTGCTGAAAGCCTGAACGCATCATGAACGCCAACGAACGCGACGCCTCCAAACGTCCGTCTGAACCAGCCCTTAGGGGAAACACGGTATATGAGCAGTCCTCTTGTGGAATGTAGGTGTTATTGCGGTAACTTCAGTGAAGCTGTTGGGGTTTTGTTTATGAATCGAGCTGCTTGGTTACTCTGTTGTACTGGTCCAAGCCCTATCCCATAGAGCCATATCAATCCCTGCCAAGCACTGAGGACGACCAAAAATCTGAAACGGGCTGTATGTATGTACCGTATGTTGGTGTGGCTCTGTAAAATTTAAAGCTATAGGCTTGCTATACACCAGTGGTTCTGGAGGTAAGACTGGATTCAGGGGCATAGAGATAATTTGCATATTCAGTAGCGGTGCATTGTGGGTAACCACAGATGTTCATTTAAAGCGGTATTATCACCATAAAAATCTAATTTCAACAGCAACTGGCCTGAGTGTATTAAGTGATAAAGATGCTAATCTTGCATTCAAAACTTGCAAAATGTTTTCTGCTGTTATGATTTGGAGTTATCGCATACTTTAGGAGCACTGGCCCTTTAGTAGTCAGTGCCAAACAGTTGCATGCTGGGGGTTCTTTTTATCTATAATATATTCCTCCTCTTCCATTTATTTCCCTGCCAGCTGCTTATCTGAAATATGATCCTCTGCTCACTTGTGTTTACAAGCAAAGCTGAGGTGACTCAGTGATTGGAGTAGAAAAGAAAAAAAGACAATGCAGTTCCTAGTATACACCTCAGTAGGAGTGTCTAAAGACTCTGGTAGGAGGGCAGGTAACGAATACACAATGAGCAAGAGAAGGGAGGGGGGGATAACAAGAGTCAGGGAGGATATGATGTCAGTGTTAGCTTGGCAAGATGGCCACTGCCTAGAATAGTATTTTCTGCTTTTCCTTTGTAAAATTCACAGGAATCGTTACGTGGATAGCACAATACATCTGTTATGTAAGTAGAAGTAGTATTTATCTACTTATATATGTTTTTTTATTTCTAGGTTAGCATGGGTGTCGCTTGTTCTTTAAAGCTGAGCTATTGCAAATAACTTATGTTTTAAGTAGGCAAAACACTCTAAGCATTGTATATGAATCAGTGCACTCTGGATATCTTTAACACTAAGCCATATAAAGCAGCTGCAGACTGAAGATGAAAGATGGATAATGGCATTCAGTTGAAAATTAAATGTATAGCTATTATATACTGTGTGTTAAAATCACCATAAGATCTAGATCCTGTAATAACGTGGAGTAACCCATTTAAAGCTTTCCTGATTTTGTTTTTCAGGAATCACCGGCCAGAGCTCCCACAGGTTCCCCTCGGACTCCAGGCCGCTCTGGTCCTACCACCGTGCCCAGCTCTTCACCTATGGCTGCTGTGAAGAAGCCAGACCCCAACATTAAGAGTGAGTGCCCCTTCTTGTGTTGAGCTATGAAAGCTATTTCTTGGGTATTAGAGTGGAATGCTATTTTTCAGCTTTAGGCAAAGTAGGCGAGGGGTGAGCCTTGTACAGATGCCAGTCGCCTGAAATGTGATTGGTTCAGGCAACTGGTTTATGTGTGTACAGAAGCAGTTGTTGTCACCACCGAACTCTGCTCGTAGAAATTGTAGTTCCTGCTGATTTGTGCTGTATTGCCTGCAGCACGAGACCTCCAGTCTGTCCAGGGCTCCCTGTATAAGCTGAAGACGTATCATGCCCAACTTTATTTCCATCCAACTGTTGTTTGTGTCAGTTTTTGGTATTTTCAGTCTGATTCGACACTTTCTGAGTTTTGTTTGACTTTTTAGCAGTGTTGGTGGGTTTTGTTATGTTCCCATTTTTTATTTGTAATATGCATCTTCTGTTCCAGATGCCGCAGCCAGTGAAGGGGTCTTGGCCAGCTTCTTCAATAGCCTGCTGAGTAAAAAGACAGGATCTCCAGGCAGCCCAGGAGGACCAAGTCCTGCCCAGAATGCAACAAAGAAGCCAGGTATGGTGAACTTTGCAGGCACACAAGCTCTAAAGGTAGCCATACACTGGTCGATTTGCCATCAGATAGATCCCTCTCTGATCGAATCTGATCAGAGAGGGATCGTATGGCTACCTTTACTGCAAACAGATTGTTAACCGATTTCAGCCTGAAACCGTTCACAATCTGTTGTGGTGGTGGTTGTGCTGCCGCCGCTCACCCACACTTCCCCCCCCCCCCCCCCCCCCTTCCCCCAGCATACATTACCTGCTCTGCCGGCGCGACTGCCCCCGGTCACCGCCCGCTTCTCCGCTCTGGTCTCCGGCCCCGGCATGCTTTACTTCTTCCTGCCCGGCAGGAAGTTTAAACATTAAAACGCCCTCTACTGTTTAAACTTCCTGCTGGGCAGGAGGAAATGAAGCATGCCGGACCCGGAGACCAGAGCGGAGATGGAGCACCGGTGACCGGGGGCAGTCGCGCCGGCGGAGCAGGTAATGTATGCGGGCTCTATTGCGTCGGTCGTCAGGCACTCGAACGCCGTTAGCGGCGCGCTCCCTACCCGAGGGGGATCGACGGTAATTTTCCGCACGGAGCGATCGACTGGATCGGACGAAATGGATCGAAATTCGGCGTGTAGCGGGAACGATGTGACAGCAGATTCGATCCCAGTGATCAAATCTGCTGTCGATCTGGTGCGAATCGGCCTAGTGTATGGCCAGCTTTACTGTAACATTCAATATAGGTTACCTTACCACTACAGCCTCAAGGTTGAGTATTGCCACTGAGGTGTCATTAATTGCCCAGGGTGTCAATGAAGAGACACAGCCACTCAATAATAGCTACTGAGCCATGCTTCTGTCACCATGTCTTCACCATCATAGTCGTACCCCCATCGATCAGCGGAAGAGAAGGTTGCTTAGCCCCACCCCTGGAATAAACCATGCCTTCCTCCTAATTACATTAGTTTTCCTCTAAAAGACAATTTAGCCATGGCTGGAAACCCCAGTATAATTTTATTTCTGGAGCACTGAGACCATGACATGTCTGGGTTGTTTTTTTTTTTTTTTGTTTTTTTTTACTTTCAACAAAGCCTCTTTTAGCAAATTGTGAGGATACGTGAGGAAATAGTCAATACTTCACTGGTCTGCAGAGTCAGAAACTTAGACAGGGACCCCATCCAAAATGTTTGTGATGCATAACAATGTGGATTCCAGCATGGATATGTTTGGCCATGTAGGGTAAAAAGAGTGCATATCAAAAGGGTAAAATGCAAGATCCCCAGAAACATTAGTGGAATTTGCAGGCACTGTAACAGCCTTAGGAGAAAGCCTTCACTACACTCCATATCTTTGTAAGCCTAGGAGAACAAAAGGGTATATATCCACACTAAAGCAGGCCATACACTGGCCCGATTTGCGCCCGTTTCGACAGCAGATTCGATCACTGGGATCGAATCTGCTGCCAATCGTTCACGCTACACGCCGAATTTCGATCCATTTCGTCCGATCCCGTCGATCGTGCCGTGCGGAAAATAACCGTCGATCGCCCGCGGGTAAAGAGCGCATCGCTAGCGGCGTTCGAGTGCCCGACGACCGACGCAATAGAGCCCGCATACATTACCTGCTCCGCCGGCGCGACTGCAGTCTCCCGGTCACCGCTGCTCCGTCTGCGCTCTGGTCTCCAGGTCCGGCATGCCTCACTTCTTCTAGCCCGGCAGGAAGTTTAAACAGTAGAGGGCGCTCTACTGTTTAAACTTCCTGCCGGGCTAGAAGAAGTGAGGCATGCCGGACCTGGAGACCAGAGCGCAGACGGAGCAGCGGTGACCGGGAGACTGCAGTCTCCATTCTCCCAAACTGCATGGTATTTTGGTTGGGGCATTACTTAGCGAGCTCTTTTGTGAAGGCCAGATATGACTGATTCTACTCTGTACATCATGGGTCTTATACTGTATAATTTATTTATAGTTAACTCCAAGGGACCAAGAAATGTGGTTTATTAAATCAAAAATTGTCCTAGAAATGGCCCAGCATGCCCTGGTACATTCTCTGCTGCAATGGACCAACTTTGTCCTCCCATTAGAGGTACAGTACAAGCACTTGCACATTTGGTGAACTGCAAGGTTAAGTAAACCTGATGGTTCCCCCCCCCCCCCTACATGGTACAATTTTTTCATTTTTGTCGATTAAATAATTTCGTTCGGTTATTACGTTAAATCAAGTATAAAGATTTTTCCAAAATGTCCAATCGGATTTTTATTGAAAAAAAACGGGATAATTGATTTTTTTTCTTTATCGAAAAAAAATTATATTAATTTTTCATTTGATTTGATCCTTTTGGTCAAATAAACAGGAAAATTGAAAGTTTTTATTGTACCATGTATGGGCACCTTTGAGGTTTTATAACCAGGCTGGACAAATCACTGGTACAGTGTACAGTGCTCCTTAAAAATTGCAAGCGTCACTGAATAGTGGCATCCACTCGCTTCCTGTGTGTGGCTCAGATACCTCCGCGGGCGAGACTCACAGCACATGTCCTGCAAAACTTGAGCCAATCATGAAGCCTCTCTTCAAAATGCAGCCAATCATGATAAGCCACTCAGCGGCCAGGACTTGGTACTCTCCTCTCCACTCTCCTTAGTTTTGAAGCGAGTAGGTCCGCTCTGATCTGCACTACTAGTGAAAGTAGCCTGTACACACGCTACCAGGAGCTTCATCGCTAACAAGAGAAGAGATACCCGGGAGTGCATACAATCCCTTGGGAGGACTGTGACTATACTTTTATTGGTGATTGAAAAGTGGAAGTGGTAACGCTGCATCCTGTTTTGTTTACATTCACATTATTCCTCATTTTTCCCCAGGCTGCTTAATTGTACAGTTCTTTATATCCAGCGCCGATGCCATTCTTCTTATCTTTCAAATGTTATCAGGCTTCAACTAACTTGCAACCAGCCTGACGAGAGGCGCTGACCATGGGTTTCACACTTGCATATGACCCATGCACCGCCCACTTTTTACTATATCCAGAGTCGGCATCATGTAGGGGCCAAAAAACATGTTTACTATAACAGAAGTTTTATTATATCCAGGTTTAATATACCAGGCATTGTTCCCGTAATGGAGATTGGACAGGACCCGGAGAGATTGTTTACTATACCTGAGATTATTATAACAAGATTACACTGTATCAGTACCAATTGGGGCATACATTTTTAGTTTTGTCATCTAAAACCTATGTTCTCAATGCGTGGTACGCGAACCTCGGGGTACTTGGGCTTGATATACTTAACCAAGAACAACAAATTTAGAGTTTTAGAAAAGTATAATATACAGTGGAGGAAATAATTATTTGACCCCTCACTGATTTTGTAAGTTTGTCCAATGACAAAGAAATGAAAAGTCTCAGAACAGTATCATTTCAATGGTAGGTTTATTTTAACAGTGGCAGATAGCACATCAAAAGGAAAATCGAAAAAATAACCTTAAATAAAAGATAGCAACTGATTTGCATTTCATTGAGTGAAATAAGTTTTTGAACCCTCTAACAATAAAAGACTTAATACTTAGTGGAAAAACCCTTGTTTGCAAGCACAGATGTCAAACGTTTCTTGTAATTGATGACCAAGTTTGCACACATTTTAGGAGGAATGTTGGTCCACTCCTCTTTGCAGATCATCTCTAAACCCCTAAGGTTTCGAGGCTGTCTCTGTGCAACTCTGAGCTTGAGCTCCCTCCATAGGTTTTCTATTAGATAAAGGTCCGGAGACTGACTAGGCCACTCCATGACCTTAATGTGCTTCTTCTTGAGCCACTCCTTTGTTGCCTTTGCTGTATGTTTTGGGTCATTGTCGTGCTGGAACACCCATCCACGACCCATTTTCAGTTTCCTGGCAGAGGGAAGGAGGTTGTCATTCAGGATTTTATGATACATGGCTCCGTCCATTTTCCCGTTAATGCGATTAAGTTGTCCTGTGCCCTTAGCAGAAAAACACCCCCAAAGCAAAATGTTTCCACCCCCATGCTTGACGGTGGGGACGGTGTTTTGGGGGTCATAGGCAGCATTTTTCTTCCTCCAAACACAGCGAGTTGAGTTAATGCCAAAGAGCTCTATTTTGGTCTCATCAGACCACAGCACCTTCTCCCAGTCACTCACAGAATCATTCAGGTGTTCATTGGCAAACTTCAGACGGGCCTGCACATGTGCCTTCTTGAGCAGGGGGACCTTGCGAGCCCTGCAGGATTTTAATCCATTGCGGTGTAATGTGTTTCCAATAGTTTTCTTGGTGACTGTGGTCCCTGCTAATTTGAGGTCATTCACTAACTCCTCCCGTGTAGTTCTAGGATGCTTTTTCACCTTTCTCAGAACCATTGACACCCCACGAGGTGAGATCTTGCGTAGAGCCCCAGAGCGAGGTCGATTGATGGTCATTTTGTGCTCCTTCCATTTTCGAACAATCGCACCAACAGTTGTCACCTTCTCTCCCAGCTTCTTGCTAATGGTTTTGTAGCCCATTCCAGCCTTGTGCAGGTCTACAATTTTGTCTCTGACATCCTTGGACAGCTCTTTGGTCTTTCCCATGTTGGAGAGTTTGGAGTCTGCTTGATTGATTGATTCTGTGGACAGGTGTCTTTTATACAGGTGACTAGTTAAGACAGGTGTCCTTAATGAGGGTGACTAATTGAGTAGAAGTGTCTAACCACTCTGTGGGAGCCAGAACTCTTAATGGTTGGTAGGGGTTCAAAAACTTATTTCACTCAATGAAATGCAAATCAGTTGCTATCTTTTATTTAAGGTTATTTTTCGATTTTCCTTTTGATGTGCTATCAGCCACTGTTAAAATAAACCTACCATTGAAATTATACTGTTCTGAGACTTTTCATTTCTTTGTCATTGGACAAACTTACAAAATCAGTGAGGGGTCAAATAATTATTTCCTCCACTGTATATAATATTATTTATACGGGGGGGGGGGAGCAGCAGGGGGCACAGCCAGGGAGAGAGAGCTGTTCAGTGGCAACTCTGGAAAGCCTGCATGAACACCCCCAGTGGGAATTTTGAACAGAGAATACTTCTCCTCCCATTACCCTCCGGGATGGCGACAAATATTGTCGCTAACTTCGGAGGTGATAGCTGGGGGGAAGGCTGCAGTGAGTGGGCGGTGGGGAGACAGAGGCATGTCATGAGGCAGAGAACATGCCTCTGTGTCCTATCTGCCAACACCCCGACCCTCTCCCCCCCCCTCTCATCGCTTCGGTTCTCTTTAAAATTTGCATTCGTATTTGAATTTCCGCATGCTCTTGAAACTTGCACGCGAATGTACATTTTTTTTTTTTGATGCAAACAAACTCATGCAAAATAATCTTGTATGAGTTTGCATGAGGTTGATAAAAGGACAAGATTGTGAAATAGTCTTGAATTATGTGCAGAGTTTACAAACCGACATTGTTAGAAGCGTTTTGCTTTGTGTTTGTGTGGCACTGATGATTCTGCTATTGTTTCCTCCTGTATAGGACAGAAGCCTGTGTTGACCAACGTGCAAGAGGAACTGGACAGGATGTCCCGCCAGCCGGACTCTGTGTTAGCGAATTCTTCCCCGACGGAGAACGAGGCCTGACTTGCTGATCAAGCAAACAGTTACACCTGTGTAAATGACCAAATAATAACCATGTATAACGGACTTAAGGCTGCTCCGACACAGCGGATACTGTAGGTTTCGTCGTGGAATGAGGCCGGCCTCCCGGCTCGTCTCAAGTGTTACATGACCCTCATGGGAAGCTTGCCTTGAATTTATTCCACCCGATTAACCCCTCAAGTACAAAACAGTGGCTAGCATCTGTCAGGTTTCTGCATCAATGAGCACTTTAAACAGGTTGCTATCCATTTTGGAAGGGCCCCAGGTTCACTTTAGGAGATGCTTACGGTATGTCTCCTGTTTACTGATAAACAGGATCTGCTTTCATTAGCGTTCACCATGTTGCTGGCTTTGCAGATGGAGGGCGATTGTAAGTTGGAACCTGAGCTGAAACAAGTATGTGCTTCAGTTATTGGAGAGCAGGATGGGCTGTAAGTTTAGCTAGGGACAGGTAGTGTTGCATCTCCCTCCCCCATTGAGCATTTAGACCCCTTCCTTCACTCTGAGATGCTTCTACGGAAGGGCGTACAAGTCTGTTGGCTTTCCAGCTGTTTCAGGGAATCCTCTGGTTCACGACTTAGAAAGTGAATTCTGCATAGGGATTTGATGTTGCCAAATGAGGCAATTAGTCCTGGGATGGTGGCTGGTTGTCAGGTTGGCTTAAAGGAGGAGAAAAAAGTATGAGCTGTTTCGGGTATCTCAAACAGTTCGGGATGTGCCACTAAGATGTGCTTGGAGGATTTATGCACTGTATTAAGTCATTTTTATATTCATAAATATATATATATTATTTGCAAGCCATGCTCTAGCAGCAGTGTCTATTATCGGTTCATACATATTTTACTAGTGTGCATTCCTGCATCTTAAACCCTTATAGTTTCTAGATGCTCCATACACAGGGCATAGGGGTTAGCTGCCCACCTGCATTATTAGTTTATAGGTAACTGTTAATGTTAATGCCATGGGCTTATCTGGAAAGCAAGACTGATCATTTCTGCATGTTAAAGACCTTGACCTACTATATGCCAGAGGCATAAGAAGCTCCTGCTTTTTCAGGAAAGGGCTTCATGGTTCATTTAGTAAAGCACTATGAAAATATTGCAGCAGGTGAAAGCAGGTTGGTTACCTATGGAACAGATCACGTTGGCACTCTGTCTAGCCTTACACCGATAGAAAACTCGGTTATACAATTTTAACTACTCAAATGTACATAAAAATGTACATAAATATACCACAAGAAGACTACCAGCTTCGGATTAAGTGTAACTTTAATGTATTAACACCACTCAAATTTCATGTTCCTTTATTTAGTGTATATTTGTTTTAGAAACTTGTCTAACAGTCCCGATGCTGGGGATGTTGTCTGCTTCCTCATGGGTGGAGCCCTGCTGAAAGAGGTGGGAATCTATTGCTAGGATCTTTGTGGGTGGAGTTTGGATAGAGGATATGCAGGGGCCTTTTTGCTGTGGGGGATTCTCCTTCAGTGGTTAGAAAGTGTTTTTTTTTGTTTTTTGTTTTGTTTTTTCTAATATTCAAGGCACTTTCCCAGCCTTAGCTGCAAAATCTGTATAAAAATGAACTTATGGCTGGATGACACTGCCTGAAAAAGAAAAAACTTTCCCCACGTTTGCTGGTGGTGTTTTTTTTTTTTATTTATTTATTTTTTAAAAATTGAAATTGGATAGTTGTCTCTGTGCAGTGCAGTCCAGCCTCATCTTGTACATTTGGTAGTCCTATGCCTCGGTTTACCACTAGAATCTACAACCTGTTTTATTGTTCTGTTTGTGTAACCAAAACACTATCTAAAACGCTCAAAATAATGTACTTACAGTGAAATCTGCGTTTTTCGCCTTAGTTTCTTTATTAATGGAAGCTCGCCGTTTAACGTTCTAACCCAACGGTTACATATAGGATTGTCATCTAGAACACAGTATACTCCATTGTCGGCACACAGCTGAGCCAGTTCATTGTATGCCTAATGCAGCAATCTTTTTATTCACTAGGGACTTGGGTGTCTGATGTGAAAATCCACTTCTGTTTGGAAAAGAAAAACCTGTTATTTTACAAACGTTTTTGTTTTCTTACCTTGTTTGTATGTGCAAAGACAAACCTAGCCGTTTCTAACCTGCCAGTTTGGCACCTGATTATTGCAGGTTGGCAGGAAGAGTTGCAATACTTTCTGCTTTGTGTAGCATGACCTACCATGCAGAAAAATGGAAATTAGTTGTCAGTCTGTATTCTTTAACAGTAGATCAAATGAATACTGGTTCCTCTGGGTTGTTGTTTTTTTATGCTGTTTGAGTTTCAGTGCACTTTTAGACATTTTATAGTGGGAAAATTGAAATAAAATATAATTTTTAATAAGATTAGAATAAAGGGAACCTAAACTGAGAAGAATATAGATTTTTTTTCCTTTTAAATAATACCTGTTGCCTGACTCTCCTGCTGATCCTGTGTCTCTAATACTTTTAGACACAGCCCCTCAACAAGCATGCAGATCAAGTGCTCTGACTGAAGTCAGACTGGATTAGCTGCATGCTTGTTCAGGGGCTGTGGCTGAAAGTATTAGACACACAGGATTAGAAGGAGAGTCAGGCAACTGGTATTATTTAAAAATAAAAATCCTTATCCTTCTCAGTTTAGGTTCCCTTTAAAATTGACCTGCATGCCACTACTTTACACCCATGAAGGGTTTTTTTTTTTTTTTTTTTTACTGCAGATGGAATTTCACTTTTATTTTGAACAAGATTTTGTTTCTGTTTTTGCCTTTATATAGCCTAGGAAAGGTCCTATGGAGAATCTAGTTGGGAGACAGTAACTCTGTAAACCGTGTACATTTTAGAAAGTGGAAAATGCAAATTCTGTTTTCAGGAATTCCCTGGGTGTCAGTGACAGGAAATATGGAGGTATTTATCATAAAAGGGGCTTAGACCACAGTAAAGATCTGACAGGTCTTCTTTCTCTTCTTTACTGCTTGAAGAGCTACAATAGAAAAATAAATACTATGTTTACTCGCTTTCATTACTACTGTCTGACAAGCTATTGGCAGTATAATGTCCCTTATGTTATGAAAGAATAGAGGTACAAGATCAGCTTCTCCTTCAGACTGTGGTATACGCAGTAAGGCATAAAAAAAACCCCTGTAACATAAAGTGCCCCAGGGGAGTACCGGTACTTACCTCGGGAGGAGGAAGCTTCTAGATCCTTTCAAGGCTTCCCCGTCCTCCTCCATCCCACAATGGTTTTGCTGGGCCCCTCCAAACAGCGGCTATGTAAATATTTACCTCTCCTGCTCCAGCGCCGGCTCAGTAGCGGCCCTCGGCTCAGGATCAGGCGGAAAT
This sequence comes from Hyperolius riggenbachi, assembly GCF_040937935.1. Taxonomy (NCBI): domain Eukaryota; kingdom Metazoa; phylum Chordata; class Amphibia; order Anura; family Hyperoliidae; genus Hyperolius; species Hyperolius riggenbachi. Next base: position 52,572,675 of record NC_090656.1, on the reverse strand, counting down.
AGCCGATCCCAGTCGTGTCTGCTCTACTGCGCAGGCGCAAGTCACCTGCGTAGTAGAACGGTCCCGACTGGGATCGGCTATTTCCGCCTTAGTCCATCAGGGAGCTGCTACTGCGCCCGGAGCCAGGGAAGGTAAATATTGCTGGCGCGCCTGTGCCACAGCCTGAAAAATTGTCGGCTGTGACTTTGGAGGGGACCAGCGAGACCACCGTGGGACGGAAGAGGACGGGGGAAGCCTTAATCGGATCCAGAGGCTTCCCCCTCCCTAGGTAAGTACCCCCCCAGGGGCACTGTTTTTTTTTTTTGTTTGTTTTTTTTTTTATACAGAGTCTCTTTAGTTAAATTAAACTTCCAATCTCTGGTCCCCTTTGGTTGGATAAAACGATTGTGTACTAGGTTAGAAAATGGCTGCCTCAGCTGACTGCAGGAAAATGGATCCTCTGAGGTGATACTGAAGTCCCAGCTCTTTACATGAATGTACAGACTGCACTGCTTGCTTGTCTTTCCTCAAACCATTCTCACAGACCATGCTTTATAGGCAAAATATCAATTGTTGTTAAATACAAATTTTAAATAAGTGACTGACTTACACAAGGCTTATTTTTTTTGTAAATTTTCAGGTTAGTGATGCTTAGGATGTAATTGGGTGTCACTGCACACTGCCCATGAGCTGGCATTTTGGCATAGTAAATTATCTGCAGAGGTCACTGGCTTCAAGTACCCACAGAAAACAACACAGAGGGAAATCGATATGTAAAATCAAACCTTTAGAGCGACACCTCTGCCACACAGTGGACTGCCCTTATAGCTGGTAGAGCTCGTAATCAGAAAGTAATAGCTGACTGGTAACTATCTTTTTATATTGTTTTACCTAACAATATAAAAAGAAAAAAAATTGTGCCAGTGAACTTAGAGGAACTTTTGCCTACACAAACGTACATTAGTTATGTTAAAATAGATAGGTAATATAATCTCTTACCCACCCTGTTTTAAAAGAACAGGCAAATGTTTGTGATTTCATGATGGCAGCCATCTTTTTGGTTGAAAGGAGGTGACAGGGAGCATGAGACACAGTTCCAACTGTCCTGTGTCCTGATCACCCCTCTCAGCTGCTAGACAACAAGAAAAACATCAGAAATCCCATCATGCTTTGCACAGCATGAGGGGAAAAATGCCCGGGCAGTTTTTTGATGGGGTGGAGCTTAGCTTCTAAGCCACTAAAAATGAGGCTTGGGGTATGAAAAACAAAGTTCTGATGCTGTAAAACTGTTAAAGAAACACCAAGCCTTTTCAGTTCTGCTGAGTAAATTTTTAGTCTGGAGGTTCACTTTAAGCATGACTTTTGTACTAAAAGCGGAATTACTCTTTATATTCAGTGTTCAGTTGCTTCACCTGGCTAATTTTAGTGAGCACCCGACTGTCATCAGCTCACCTACTCATCCTCCTCCTACGCAGTAAGCAGTTGTGCTGACCCTGCATTCCCCTGGTTGCGCTCCACCCGGCTACTTTTTCATGCCACACGGCTAGAAAATAGAAAAAAATTCTGGGGAAAACGCTGATAATGGTTTACATTGCCAAGTGTATCTGATTAATGTTATGCCTTTTAACTTGCTACATCAAAACACTATAAGATACAAGGTCTGTGAGTGGCTCAGAGGAAAGAGCTGGTGGGCGCTGCAGTCCAGCAATAGGCACAGGATTTATTGAGGTGATTTCTTTGCTACCTTGTATGCCACAGATAGCCATTCTAGAGATGGAAAGGTTGAGAGAGCGATGGCACCTGCAGAAAATGGAGGACACGAAGCCTGCCTTTTTGTCACAGCACTTCACTTTGTGCCTTGGTGATGTCACTAGTTGTTAGTAAGTCGATAGGCCCTCTCCGCATGGATAAAGAGGTTCAGCGCACAAAATGTCTGCTTCCATTTGTGTAGGTGACTGATGCGCTTGTGTGCATCATCACCTCTGGGATCTCCTCAGTTGTAGATGTTTCCACTACTGTTCTAGACTGACCTTTATATGGCGCTTTCTGGTGCAAGTTTAAAAAAAAACAATAATAAAGCTGTCCTTTTTAAAAGGGAAAGAAACCGTCTCTTTTCTGTTTCTGTTCAGTTGTTTGGTCCACAGACTTGAGCTGCTGTGTCTGTACTTCTCAATAAACTAGCTGGGCTGTTACACTACACCACTGACGGTACGTGTTTTATTTTACCATTCCTTACATGCCTGGGAGCTTGTAAACGTTCAGAATAAAAACTTACTTGCGCATACTTGGCTTCTGATAAAATGGTGCCCATGGCAGCTAAAGGTTACGTTGTTGCTGCTTCTTTGGGGTGTCTTTTCCCAAAAAAATGTTCTGTTACGGAAGACCAATGATTTGCATAGTCCAACTGTTTTTGTTGAACTGTATTTCTGCATCAGCCTTTTTGAATTTTCACGAAAAAAACCTCTGTGGGGGAAATTAGCCAGTGCTGCTGACTGAATTGCTGCACAAACTTCTGCGGTAATACAGCTTTGCTAGAATAGCAGGGGGTCTTGTATTAGTGGTTTTGAAAGATGGTGGGCGATCTTTGGAGTGAAAAAACACTTCTACCAGAACAGCTAACCTGAAGTAGGACCTCTGAATGGGAAAGAAAAGAGAAATATTCCTGGATTTGGCCTTTAACCCATTAGTAACTTCAATAGCGTTATCTCGTTTGAGATAAGTGCACTGCTTTTGACTTCAGTTGGCAGAACTCATTGTGCTGTAAATTCTTGGAATACTTTGATCTTTCTACTAGTAGAAAATACAGAAACTGAAAGCAGATGTCCTCTGTAAGTGTCTCACACACTGCCCTCTAGTGACAAGTGGCCATAAATACATAGTACAGCAGTACTAATTAGAAACAGGGAAATGTAACAAATAAGAAATAAAAAAGTGCTAAAATAAATTGGCCTGTAGCACTTGCAAACCTCTAAATTGGCTGCTAAAGGGTTAAAGAGGTTGTATTGTATTGGCTGTGTAGTTTGGCTGGGCTATCAGAATCCTAATACGTGCTGAACAGGGGTAGAACTCTTGACAGGTAAGACAGAACATACAAACTCCTAGAAGACAGTGTCCTGGCTGGGATTTGAACCAGGGACCCAGCGATGCAAGGGGAGAGTGCCATCTACTATGCCAAGTCGCCAACTATTTGGAGTATTTCCCACATTTAATTATACCTCAGTAGTTTGTTTTTTCCAGGTTTCAACACTGTAAGGGAAAAGTTTAAACCTCTCTAATGGTGCCCATACATGATGCAATGAAAATCATTTGAATTTTGCGTTTATTCAAACAAAATGATCAATCGAAATGTATCTTTTTTTTTTTTTTTTATCAAGAAAAACGAACGATTATCCCGTTTTTTGTTCAATAAAAATTAGATCAGAGTAGTTGGAAAATCCTTTATATTTGATCTAATGAATAATCGAATGAAATTAACTGAAAAAAAGAGATTGTTCCATGTATGGGCACCATTAGATATATTAGGCTGTCGGGGACAGGACAGGAGATGAAAGCTCCGCACTTGGGACACAGTGACAAGTGAAAACCAGATGTGCCAGTTGGATCTTAGATTTTAAGATCGTCATAGGAAGCAGGGCTGTGGAGTCGGTACAAAAATCTGACTCCGACTCCTCAGGTTAGGATTTCACCGACTCTCCTACTCCTCTAATTTGCATAATAAAATCTTGTTGATTGAAAGTATGTAACATGAAATGCTTCACTTAAAGAGACACTAAAGCGAGACTAAATCTCGCTTCAGCTCTCATATATAGCAGGGGCATGTGTGCCCCTGCTAAAACGCCGCTATCCCGCGGCTTAACGGGGGTCCCTTCACCCCCAACCCACCCCCCGCAAAAGTTGGTCGCAGACTTGGTCGCTAAATTTCTCTTCCTGGAGGCAAGGGCTAACGGCTGCAGCCCTGCCTCCCAGCGCGTCTATCAGACGCGCATCGCCGCCTCTCCCCCGCCCCTCTCAGTGAAGGAAGACTGAGAGGGGCGGGGGAGAGGCGGAGATACGCGTCTGACAGACGCACGTGGGGCAGGGCTGCGGCGGTTTGCTCCAGTGCGGAAACGCTCCCCCGCATTACGGAGGGGATTTGGGGGGACAGGGACCCCCGTTAAGCCGCGGGATAGCGGCGTTTTAGCAGGGGCACACATGCCCCTGCTATATATGAGGTCTGAAGCGAGATCTATTCTCGCTTCAGACTCTCTTTAACTGCCAATGCTGAAGTGAGAGGGATATGGAGGCTGCCATATTTATTCCCTTCTAAACAATACCAGTTACCTGGATATCCGGCGGATCTTCTCCCTCTAATACTATTAGTCATAGACTAAAACTAGTCCTTGGTAAGAGTACTTGTAAAAGGTACAGGCCGGAACAAAGAACATCTATCAGGCCCTAGCCAATGTAACAGTGGGTGCATGTAAGAGTGATGTGCAGGTACTCTGCAGGAGAATGAGGCGATTCTTCCTCTATTACACATCTGAACATGGATCAGGCCCTAGGCAATGTGACTGTGGGTACATGTAAGAGTGATGTGCAGGTACTCTGCAGGGGAATGAGATTCTTCCTCTATTACACATTCTTCATGTACAATCTGAACCAGGTTTATGGGCAATAGACAATACCTCTGTGTTCAATGTGCACAACATTCTCAGTGGATTCCCTGCAGCTCTGTTGGGAGTGCATATGTAGAGTATAGAACTACTGTGTAACTTAAAGTAAACCTGAGACAGATGAAAGTTTTATACATACTTGGGGCTTCCTCCAGCCCCCTTCAGGCTAATCAGTCCCTCGCCACCTGGATCTTCTGCTATGAGTCCAGGTACTTGAGCCAGTCTGGTGTAGTGCGCATGCACACACTCCGCCGTCGGAGCACTTTTGCGCAGGTGCAGAATGCTCCTGGCTGTGGAAGCGGCACGTAGCCAGACTGCTCTGACTGGCTGAATTACCGGGACTCATAGCAGAAGTTCCAGGTGGTGAAGGAGGACAGCGAGGGACTGATTAGCCTGAAGGGGGTTGGAAGAAGCCCCAGGTATGTATAACACTTTTCTTTTCATCCGTCTCAGGTACCCTTTAATTTGTAGCCACCAAACCAAATTTTAACATATCAAATTATTTGATTTCATGAGCAAAGAGAGTGCATACATTTGCATAAACCAGCATCAATGCAGAATTATTTCCATCTCATTGACCATCTCTATTAGTGACACGGCTACACATCAGGCTTTATTCTTACAGCATAGATGTTATTTAGTATATATAAGAGATTCCTGTGTACACATCATATATACAGTCACAATCAGATATGTAGATCTGAATTTAAAAATATGGGGACTGCTTAATTTAGCAGCACAAGTTACTATTTTTAGATTGGTTTATTCCAGTGCTGGTCGTAATGGAGAAAGCTACGCTTACGGATCATTACGCGTAATTTTACGCATTACGAAATTACGCTTACGGCATAGACATTCAATTTCGGTACATGTCTATAATTACGCATAGCACTTACGCAATTACGCGTAAGTATACCGTAATTCAGGTTATTATGTTATAGGCTTACGCGTAAAATTCTACTAGCAATTAATGCGTAAGGTCATGCTGCCAAGCGGAAAAGTTGACGCATGGATCAATGTTAGGTAGCCGCCGACTTTAAGTGTTAATAGCAAAGCCCCCTTAAGTGCTAAGAGCCTCAAATTTGGAGAATATATTAAGGACATCAGAAGGAATAAGAGGAAAACATTTTTTTTCAAAAAGACCTTATAGTTTTTGAGAAAATCGATGTTAAAGTTTCAAAGGAAAAATATATACATTTAAAAACCCGCCGACTTTAACGGTTAATAGCAAAGCCTGCTTAAAATTTAGGAACACCAAATTCACAGGGTATATTAAGGGGATCAGTGGGAATAAGAGGAAAATTTTTTTTTTCAAAAAGACCTTATAGTTTTTGAGAAAATCGATTTTTAAGTTTCAAGGGCGAAAATGTCTTTTAAATGCGGAAAATGTTAGTTTTTTTTGCACAGGTAACAATAGTGTTTTATTTTCATAGATTCCCCCAAGTGGGAAGAGTTTTACTTACTTCGTTCTGAGTGTGGGAAATATTAAAATAAAACGACTTGGGGTCCCCCCTCCCAGACCTCTTTAACCCCTTGTCCCCCATGCAGACTGGGATAGCCAGAATGCGGAGCACCGGCCGCGTGGGGCTCCGCACCCTGACTATACCAGCCCGCATGGTCCATGGATTGGGGGGTCTCGGAAGGGGAGGGGCAGCCAAGCTTTCCCCTCCCCCTCCGAGCCCTTGTCCAATCCAAGGACAAGGGGCTCTTCTCCACCTCCGATGGGCGGTGGAGGTGGAGGCCGCGATTTCCTGGGGAGGGGTTCATGGTGGCATCTGGGAGTCCCCTTTAAAAAGGGGTCCCCCAGATGCCCACCCCCCCTCCCAGGAGAAATGAGTATAGAGGTACTTGTACCCCTTACCCATTTCCTTTAAGAGTTAAAAGTAAATAAACACACAAACACATAGAAAAAGTATTTTAATTGAACAAAAAACATAACCACGAAAAAAGTCCTTTAATATTCTTAATTAACCATTAACCATTAATACTTACCTGGCCCTTTAAAAGCCAGTTCCCACGCAATATCCTCGGAAATATACTAATCAGTTACAATGTAACAAAGTTATTACAATGTAACAACTTTGTTACTTTGTAACACCACCGCACCCGACGTCACTCGCCGCTCACCCGCCAGCCGCCGCATACGCGCTAGTCCACTCCGCCCACACCTGTCACTCATATACATGCTGGCACCCATGGGTGCCAGCATGTATATAGGTGACATGTGGGAGAGGCGGGGAGGGCAGCGGAGCCGGCGGGACTTAGCGTCCTGCACCCGACAGAGCTCTGAGCTATATTAGCTCAGAGCTCTCGAAATCAGAGGGAACCCCATTGGTCTGCTAAGGACCAATGGGGCTCCTTGGAGCCCAAATACAAAGATGCTTAGAGAGCTCTGAGCTATAGCTCAGAGCTCTGTCGGGTCCTGCAGCACAGACGCGGCGGCGGTAAGTGACGTCGGGTGCGGCGTAGTTACAATGTAACAAAGTTGTTACATTGTAATAACTTTGTTACATTGTAACTGATTAGTATATTTCCGAGGATATTGCGTGGGAACTGGCTTTTAAAGGGACAGGTAAGTATTAATGGTTAATTAAGAATATTAAAGGACTTTTTTCGTGGTTATGTTTTTTGTTCAATTAAAATACTTTTTCTATGTGTTTGTGTGTTTATTTACTTTTAACTCTTAAAGGAAATGGGTAAGGGGTACAAGTACCTCTATACTCATTTCTCCTGGGAGGGGGGTGGGCATCTGGGGGACCCCTTTTTAAAGGGGACTCCCAGATGCCACCATGAACCCCTCCCCAGGAAATCGCGGCCTCCACCTCCACCGCCCATCGGAGGTGGAGTAGAGCCCCTTGTCCTTGGATTGGACAAGGGCTCGGAGGGGGAGGGGAAAGCTTGGCTGCCCCTCCCCTTCCGAGACCCCCCAATCCATGGACCATGCGGGCTGGTATAGTCAGGGTGCGGAGCCCCACGCGGCCGGTGCTCCGCATTCTGGCTATCCCAGTCTGCATGGGGGACAAGGGGTTAAAGAGGTCTGGGAGGGGGGACCTCACGTCGGTTTTTTTTAATATTTCCCACACTCAGAACGAAGTAAGTAAAACTCTTCCCACTTGGGGGAATCTATGAAAATAAAACACTATTGTTACCTGTGCAAAAAAAACTGACATTTTCCGCATTTAAAAGACATTTTCGCCCTTGAAACTTAAAAATCGATTTTCTCAAAAACTATAAGGTCTTTTTGAAAAAAAAACATTTTCCTCTTATTCCCACTGATCCCCTTAATATACCCTGTGAATTTGGTGTTCCTAAATTTTAAGCAGGCTTTGCTATTAACCTGCTGAGCTGAGCTCAGCTCGTCCAACACCGCCAGAGGCTGCCGCTCAGGCCCTGCTGGGCCGATTTTCGTGAAATAAAAAGCAGCACACGCAGCCGACACTTTGCCAGCCGCGTGTGCTGCCTGATCGCCGCCGCTCTGCGGCGATTCGCCGCGAGCAGCGGCGAAAGAGGGTCCCCCCAGCCGCCTGAGCCCAGCGTAGCCGGAACAAAAAGTTCCGGCCAGCGCTAAGGGCTGGATCGGAGGCGGCTGACGTCGATGACGTCACTCCGCTCGTCGCTATGGCGACGATCTAAGCAAAACAAGGAAGGCCGCTCATTGCGGCCTTCCTTGTTTATTCTGGGCGCCGGAGGCGATCGGAAGAACGCCTCCGGAGCGCCCTCTAGTGGGCTTTCATGCAGCCAACTTTCAGTTGGCTGCATGAAATAGTTTTTTTTTTATTTAAAAAAAACCCTCCCGCAGCCACCCTGGCGATTTAATCAGAACGCCAGGGTGGTTAACCGTTAAAGTCGGCGGGTTTTTAAATGTATATATTTTTCCTTTGAAACTTTAACATCGATTTTCTCAAAAACTATAAGGTCTTTTTGAAAAAAAAAATTTTCCTCTTATTCCTTCTGATCTCCTTAATATATTCTCCAAATTTGAGGCTCTTAGCACTTAAGGGGGCTTTGCTATTAACCCTTAAAGTCGACGGCTTTTTTATATTATACGGGAGCGTAATATTACGCGATTACGGCAGGCTGTGTAATTTCAATGGGAGTTTACTGTCTTACGCGTAATTTGTTACGCGTAAAACGTAACCCTACGGTCTACGCGTAATTAATTACGCGTAATACCGTAACCTTACACGTAACGCTTACGGTGCATTTGTAGTGAATTTCGATGCGTAAGTACGCTAATGCGTAATTTCGGCCCAGCACTGGTTTATTCCATTTTTGTGTACTAAGCAGAGCTATTACTGTATATATAATTTATGATGACCATTATCTGAGAAATAGAACATTCTATCATATTTTCTATTTTAATTACAGTTTAAATTCATTAGGAGTCAGTACATTTTTCTCCAACTCCAGGTACCTAAAATTGCTCCAACTCCACATCCCTGATAGGAAGTGACTATTGCTTGGTGATATGTCTTTACTTCCTCTCCTTATCATAGCTCTGAGACAAAGAAAGATGGACAGAGAAGCATGAAAGTATGGCAGACATCCCTACCCTACCCTACCCACACACACTTTTTTTTTTTTTACTAAAACAAGACCCAAGGTGGGGCTGGAAATTAATAAAAGGGGCTGGGTTCATCATTGCCACATTGGTGGTCTGAGGCTTCTGCTTTCACTTTCCTGACCCCTGGGGTCACAATGTTGGAAGAGCTGCTCTCACAGCGCAGGCAATACCTCTCCTCCCCAACCCTCTGTAATAGCGACAATTGCTTGTTACTAGTTTTGGGAGGCTGTAGCGCTGCCTGTGTGGACTCAGAGGCATGTCCTGCAGAGGGGAACATGCCTCTGTCTCATTTGCTGCCACCACCTGCACCGCCTCTGGTACTCTAAAGTAATTTTACTGAGAGAGTTAGGACATCTGGGTGCTAAACAGGAGTTTTTCCTAGCAAATACAGTATTGAAATGAAATAGATCATACATCGTACAGTGGAAGTGTGCAGACCCCTGTTAAAATGTCAGGTTAAGATTTTCCCCACTTTAATGTGACATGTATAATTTGAATTGATAAAAATGGGAGAAAATGGAAAACATAAGCTGGTTCCATAGGTGTCCACATCCTTAATTATGCCATCTGGACATAGGCCTTATATGCATGACTATCACTGCCACTGTGAATGATGTTCCATGCTCCCGTGGCAGCACTGATCTGTGCACAGTTAACCCTCAATGATCACTGTTACAGCTAGTAACCATTATTGTAAAAAAAAAAAAGTACAGAGGCAGTTCCTATTTCTTCCTGGAATGATTGTGTGCGTGTGCACCCCTTGTATGGCCATATTGATTTGCCAAAGGAATCGTGATTCCTTGACTCCATTGCAGCAGTGATTAATGTTCTTGTAGCCCCTCAATGATCACTGTCGCAGGTAGCAACAGTGAAAAAAAAAAAAAAATATATATATATATATATATATATATATATATATATATATATATATCCTGGTGCATTCATGTTGAAGGGGCATCTTGTGGAGTATGCCCCCTTTGTATCTCATGCACCCTTGTACCTCTTGTCTCCCTTGTGTCCTCCTCTGTCCCCCATGTGTCCACCTCTATGCCCCTTTGTCTCCCTTGTGTCCTCCTCTATGCCCCTTTGTGTCTCCCTTGTGTCCCCCATGTGTCCTCTGTCCCCCATGTGTCCACCTCTATGCCCCTTTGTGTCCCCCTTGTGCCCTCTATGCCCCTTTATTGTCCCCGTATCCTCAGTTTGTTCCAGTGTGTCGTCCTCTGCATGGGCACAGTACAGAGAGTCCCTGACCTTGCGGTTGGTTGGAGGTTCGTATTGGCAGTCGTTCACAAGTCAGGAACTCCCTGCATTTGGACTATAAGACACAGTGACTTTTTTTTACCCACTTTTGGGGGAGAAAAAGGTGAGCCTTCTAGTCCAAAAAATACAGTAATTAAAAAAAAAGTTTGCATGTGGTCCCCTGATGCCTCTGCAAGGCAGCAATTATTATTGCAAGGGATCATGGGGTCCTTGAACCAATCGGTGTGCCTTATACTTGAATGATGACTGTTGCAGCCAGTAACCATGATAATTCATAAAAACAAGTAACAAGGTTAGGTAAATAGTAAGGCTTTGTTAAAAAAAAAGTGTACATGATTTGCTCAAAGGAAAGTTGCATGTAATGCTTTTCAATGGCAATACACACGTTTGTTTTCCTGGCCGATTTGTGCTTGCAAAAAAAACTTGATTCCTCCTTATAAAATTGCACCGTGTATAATTCCCAAGACTGCTAGCAGGATTTGGCAGTCTATGGTGGACGCGTGCAAAAATAGGCAAAGGATGGAAAAAAAAAATCACCTGTGGGAAAATGCCAGTGGTTTCTGTGGACATAAGTGGCCTCTCCCTAACTGTACAACTCTCAGAGCAGTTCTGTCTTACCTCAGATCTGTGTTCTGAGGTGGCAGGAACTGCTGTGTGGGGTCATGTAAATTAGGGCACCACCATAGGCGTCTGTGTAAAACACTGCTAATATCGACTAACAGTAAATTTAGGCACTGGAGTCCCCTCATAAAATAGTGGCTGTACCCTATAGAAACTGCAGAAATAAATGGCAGGGGCCCACTTTTCCCAGCTGCTGTTTCTATAGTGGGCAGTCTTGGCGCACGCTATTTTATTGGATGACTCAACTTACTGTTATTGGTGGCGGTTTACATGTGTGCCTATGGTTGTGCCCAGCATTGTTAGGTATAGATTGGGGAGGAATAGTGTTAGGAGTCTGTGGGTGCTGGCTAGGGTTAGGTATAGATAGGGCGTATCTATAATAGCTCTGCAAAGAAAATATGCTAATTGGTGCAAATTATTGATAATAGAATATAGGTAACTTTACCAATATTCTACTGTAGTGGATAATAGAAAATCTGTAATTTAACCAATATTTGCAGGTACACTGCATGCATTATGATGCTCCACTGTAAATGTAGCCTAAATAACATTTACAGAGCTCTTTGTTTCTGTAGGATTAATTCCCTATTGTGTTTACATTTTTAGTACAACAGCGCCTTCTTGTGACCACATTGGGGAATTAATCTGGATAAATCTATTCCATTGACAAAATAGTAGTATTAGTCTATCTAGATGTTTGCATGCTATTTTTGTGCTAATCATTTGTTAAATGAATACAGACCACGAGGTCTTCAAGAGTGAACTATCCATAGACTGCTATTTATAAGATGCTTTTAAATGCATTTTATATACAACCAGCAAAGTACTTGATTCTGTGTTATGAAGTAATCCTTGGCAGTAACTCATAGAGGTGCTCAGCATTTAGATATCTCAGCAAGTGGAAAAGGACCCTCACTTCTTCATACTGCTTGATGAAGCAGGTCGCACCTGATACACGTCATATTGTAGAGTTTACAATTAAAGCGGAACTGAATAGTTAAACACAGTGTTTCCCTTACCTGGGGCTTCTGCCAGCCCCTTGCAGCCGCCCTGTCCCACGTTGGTCCTCCATGATCCTCCGTTCTCCCGCCGCCAGCTAGTTTTGATTCGGTCATACCGTTGAGTCGTCGACTTGTAAGTCAACGGCAACTGTGCCTGCCGCGCCCCGTGCCACACGTCTCTTGCTTCACATTCCAGCCTGCAATAGCGCAGGACATAATTGCAGGTAGGAACGCAAAGAAAGATACGGGTGACCCGGGGCGCACAGGCGCAGAGCCGTGTCGACCGAAACTAGCTGACGGCGGGAGAGCAGAGGCTTGTGGGGGACCAGCGCGGGACAGGAAGGCTACAAGAGGCTGGCAGAAGCCCCAGGTAAGTGAAACATTTACTGTGTTTTTAAACTATTCAGTCTCGCTTTGTTTTTTTTCTTGAATTAGTCTATAAGAATCATCAATTGGGAGGTAAGTCCACCACTACTGTTTGTAGTGTATATTCTCCTTCCTGGCACCTCCATTTACCATTTTCTGCATACACAAGAGGGCACTTATCATTGTGTCTGCATTGATTTGATGCACAGGAACAACGGCTCTACAAAGCACTAAAAAGCGTTGGTTTTTGGTTAGAGGGCTTTTTTGCTGTCTTTTATTAGGCCCTTATACTTTCCTAGTGGTTCTGGGTCATCCTGAGCTCTCCAGGTATTCTAAAGCTCTGGCTTTGCAACATATGACGTGCTTTGTTCTGCAACAGCTTTACACCAAACAAGCTGGGAGCCTAAAATAAAGTGAGAAAAAAAAATAACTTGCTGCCCTTTCACACGGCATGTGCTTTGATCTGATTTTTTTAAGCACATGGGTTTGTTCTAAGGGCACCGTGATTAACATAGTAATTGTGATGCCCTGTACAGAGTGATGCAATCCATTTTTAACCCAATTGCAAAAATAGTGCATGCTTCATTTTTCCTGCATTTGCGGTTGAGTGAATTGAATGGAAGCCCATGCAATGGGCATAGCAAACATAATGCTCCCCATACCTCCCAACTTTTTGAGATGAGAAAGAGGGACACTTAAGCCATGCCCCTGCCACACCCCTTATCACACACTGACACACCCCTAGTCATGCATACCATAAAGATTTCATAAGAAAAATGTTTTATAATTCAAACCACACTGGTGCTTTCTATCCTGGTTCATTTTCCTTCATATTAATATTTTAAAATTAGCACTATATCAATTTAAAGAATGGGAATAAAGTTTAGAGTCAAACAAACACATTTTTAGTAGAGAAATATATATATTTACATAGAAAGAGGGACAAATGAGGAGGGACATGGCTCCCAAAGAGGGACTGTCCCTCCAAAAGAGGGACAGTTGGGAGCTATGATGCTCCCCATGGCTTTTTTTTTCTTACACCTAACACCTCGGAAATCTTACTTGTCAGTTTTTCTATGCATTTTCTGCACAGGAAAACTGCAACCAATATTCATCAACGGACTAGTTCACACTTGAATGCGTTTTTCACATACAAAAAGAATGCAGCCCTGGCAGACACCTCATGCAGAAAAACTGACACAGAGGCTGGATGCACACATAGAAACGTTAGTGTTGCGGAAAATGCTGCATTTTTGCCGCTAATGGAAGTCTATGGGCCGCAAGAAAAACCGCATATAAAAAAATGCATATGCCTTTTGTATGCGTGCGTTTTTAAAAACACTATTTTTGTTGCATAATATTCAAAAATGCACATAATGAATGTATTGCAATGTATTGCATTTTGTATACGTTTTTCATGCATGTTATGTGTTTTTTTTTTTATTGTTTTGTGATGTATTTCCGCTTCCTGTTGTCTTCCTAGTGAATAACATAAACCGCAATGTAAAAACGCATTGAAAACGAATCCAAAACTCATATACGTTTTGTATATGAGAACCGAAAACCCGTAAAAACGCACGCAAAATGCTAGAAAAACACATATGCGGGAAAAAACTGCCAACGCACTAAAAATGCACACAAAACAGACCTTTCACGCTCTGTGTGCACCCAGCCAAAGAAACACTGCCGAATGGAGACCGGCCCTGACACCTGAGACACCTGTAAGGCAGAGAAAACACAACTGGCACAATTTCGCCACACCGGGAAATGCGCACTGCCAAAAATATAATAAAAGTCAATAGTCCTACCTGCCATTCGTTTTTTTTTATGTGTTTTGTTGTGATCATGTTTTGAAATGACAGCTTTCTGTTTCTTTTCCTCATAAAGCACATGTTTGTATTCTGTAGTATTTGCCTACATTCCAAAATCTCATTGTATAAATTAAAAATAATGCATTGAGAGTAGGAACACTCTAGGCAGAATCGCATATGCGGTTTCCTCTGTGCTATGGAAAAAGCATATGCGATTTTGCCTGCTGTGTTCCTACCCTCAAAATTCACCTGATATAGCAGTGGCAAGTGTGCTCTCTGCCTTAATATTAATAAATTATTACTTATTAATTACTACTATTATTATTACTTATGAATTATTATTATTATTACTATTTAAAGAACACCTGAAGTGAGTGGGATGTGGAGGTTACCATATTTATTTCCTTTTAACCACTTGCCGACCGCGCACTCATACCGCGCGTCGGCAAAGTGGCAGCTGCAGGACCAGCGACGCAGTATTGCGTCGCCAGCTGCAGGCTGATTAATCAGGAAGCAGCCGCTCGTGCGAGCGGCTGCTTCCTGTCAATTCACGGCGGGGGGCTCCGTGAATAGCCTGCGGGCCGCCGATGGCGGCTCGCAGGCTAAATGTAAACACAAGCGGAAATAATCCGCTTTGTTTACATTTGTACGGCGCTGCTGCGCAGCAGCGCCGTAAGGCAGATCGGCGATCCCCGGCCAATCAGCGGCCGGGGATCGCCGCCATGTGACAGGGGACGTCCCGTCACTGGCTGCACAGGACGGATAGCGTCCTGTGCAGCCTGGATCTCCAAGGGGGGGCCAGGTAGGAGAGGGAGGGGGAGGATTTCGTCGCGGAGGGGGGCTTTGAGGTGCCCCCCCCCCCCCGCAAAACCCAGCAGGCAGGAGCGATCAGACCCCCCCAGCACATCATCCCCCTAGTGGGGAAAAAAGGGGGGCGATCTGGTCGCTCTGCCTGCACGCTGATCTGTGCTGGGGGCTGCAGAGCCCACCCAGCACAGATCAGCTACAACAGCGCTGGTCCTTAAGGGGGGGGTAAAGGGTGGGTCCTCAAGTGGTTAAACAAGTTGCCTGAAATCCTGCTGATCTTTCATGCATCAGTAGTGTTTTAATCACATACCTGAAACAAGCATGAAGCTAATCCAGTCAGGCTTCAGTCAGAATTCAGAAACACATGATCTGCATGCTTGTTTAGGCTAAGTGGCTAAATGTATTTGAGTTAGCCTCACATTACATGATGCGTGCACAAACCCGATTTCATGCAGTGCGACGCTGATCAGCGGCAGTAGTTGTAATTTACCTGAGGGGAAACCGCTGGAGCTGGACGATACGAAGCACCCAGATGCGTAACAACGTAACGCTCAGGAACGCTTTGTATAGTGTGAAAGCAGATGGGACACAGAGGCATGTTCTCTGCCTCATGACATGCCTGTGTCCCCCGCACCACCACTCTCTGCCCCCCCCCCCCCCCCCCCCACACTTCCAGTCTATAGCCCCCAGAGATTGGAGGTCACAAAAGTGAAAGTGGGCCAGTGCAGCCTACAGGAGCGGCGGGGAGTGGCAGTTTTTGCGGCTACCTGATCCGCTTAGCCCACTGGATCTGGTAGCCTACTTTTTTTATTTTATGAGCCCACCTCGGGCTCTCTTTAATCCCAAACTACTGAGGGCGTGTTGGCTCCAGATTTTCTCTTGTTTAATAATTGATAGTCCCTAGACCAGTGATGGCTAACCTTGGCACTCCAGCTGTGGTGGAACTGCAAGTCTCAAGAGGCATTGCAATACTCTGACATCTCTAAGCATAACTTGGAGAGGCAGAGGTATGATGGGATTTGTAGTTTTGTCACACCTGGAGTGCCAAGGTTAGCCATCACTGCCCTAGACCCTCTTAGTTTGCGGTACCTGTTCCATACAAGGAGTGGCAGGAAACATTCTGCAGTATGGGGACCATAGTAGTGGTGGACCACTGTGGGGGGGCTGGCAGCCTGTGGGTGCTACTATGGGGGAGCAAACAACCCTGCAGTTAACATTTTTACCTGTTCTTTCAGGGTAAAATTGGTTTCTATTTCAGTATAGACAGTATATGTCTTAAGACAAAAGAACAGCAGCACTTTAACTACCTGCAGACTGAGCGAGTATAAATCTACGGCGGGCAGGGGGCGCTGCGGTCCTGACCGGACGTAAACTCTACGTCCCATTGACCGTGCGCCCCAGCCCGTCCCCGTCGCTTGGTCCGCTCTGCCCCCGCCGCAATGTGATGCCCTGCCGCCTCTATGACGGCAGAGCACTGTGAGCCGGGCAGGAGCCGTTTTCATTGGCTCCTGGCCCTGTCATTCATGTAAGCCGTTCCCATTGGCTTCCATGGAATGACAGGGTCAGGAGCCAATGAAAGCGGCTCCTGACCGGCGCACAACGCTCTGCCGTCATAGTGACGGCAGAGAGAGCAGCTTGCGGCGGGGACAGAGCGGCGTGTACGGCGGGAGCGACGGTAACTTGTGGCGATTCGTCGGAAAGCGGCGGTTTGCTGGACCAGCACCCTCTGGTCCTTAAGGGGGCAGAGGGTGCTGGTCCAGAAAGGGTTAATATCATCAGAATTATCAGTTTTCTTCCAGAGCAGGCTTTCTAAGGAGGTCCCAAGCAGCTCATAATTAGTCAGAAAGGGACAGGTTAGGGTGGCGAACATTACGGAAAGTCGTGTGCAATCGCCAACTATTTTCATATGGTCCTGCACAATTACTGTCAGTCCTGTGTAGAATAACACAAATACCTTTCTTTTGCTTTTCTTACTGAGAGCAATAGCCCTGTGTCAGGTCAGGAAAGAATTTCACACGTGGCCAACCCCCCTGGGCAAAGCCATTTAGCTACACAGCTCATGTCCCAGAACCTAGCTCAAACTGGCTGAGATAAGAGCTCCCTCCAAAATCATACGGTCAAACAAAGAGAACTTTATTAATAATTCAAAATAGGTTTGGCACAGCAAGACAAAAATTACATTTCCTGATACCTAGAAATCAGTTCTATCATTCACCTGAATTACAATTTTCTAGTTATCAGGAATCAGTAGAGAAACCACTTTATCCAGCCTGCTTAGAGCGAATGCAATAGAATAGGCATGTATAGCCTCGTTTAATACAGGGTCGCAGGCCGCTTATGAATATAGTCTCGGATTTGCGATGCGCCAATCTGGGGCGGAGTCACACAGATTAATAATTGGTACATTTCTTGCTCTGAGTCTGGGGGTGGCAACCTGGCTGCCAGGAGATAACCCTGCCTTAAACACACCTACTTTCCAGGTAGTGACAGCCCCAAAACTCAGGTCCTATAAAAGTGGGGCGGGACCAAACCTGCCCAGTTCTCCAAATTCCATCGACCAGGCAAGTCCAGGCAGGCGTTTGAGAGCCGATGCCTGCTGTGTTCAAGGACTATTAACATTAATGCCTACTTTTAAGCTGGACTCTTTTTCTTCATTCTTCAAATGGACTGCTCAGCTAACTAAGTAAGAATTTTCTGATTTTATTCCTTTTTATTTTTAAGCTCTGTGTGTATATGTTAATTGGTGTATATAACTGTATGTAATGCAATTTTGTTATTAAACGTTTTAAAAATCGTTTAGTGGTTATGACCTGTTGCTGAACATACGCAATCGTACCTATTCTCCTGAAATCGCTACCCTGTGTTTAGGTGTGCCTTTATAACCCGTATGCGAGAACCCGACCCAGATATAACGATCTGACCCAGGTTCCTGCATACTGCTAAGGGTTAATAGAGCGTTCTCGAAGTCCTAGTATAATTACAGTAGCGGGCTTTGTAACTCGCTTGGTGGCAGATCTTTGAATTGTATGTGTGAGGTTAATCCGTTGGCATCCGAACGCTCCCTCCGCGAGTCAGTTCATCAAATTGCGAACTCAGGTTACCCTTTGTGATGAACAAAATGACAGTGTGAGAGGATTTCTGACGCTGATCGATTGACCCCATCCGCAGACCGGCCTTGCGGTCTGTGAGGGAGGAAGGTTAGTGTTAGACTGGGGTAAAAACAGGTTGATTTTACCTGTCAGAAAGCCAGCGCTCGTTGGCGCCGTAGGGCAGCACAGGTTATAATTGCAGCTGCAGGAGTGACCATGTGAAAGATGGCAGTCCCAACACTGTATTAAAAGTAAGCATAGCTTTATAAACACACATGCAGGACATTGTATGGCAGATTACCATAAAGTATATGAAATGACATCCTGTATTTGTCTATCTGTTAACAAGAGTTATTATTACAGGGCTACGCCACCCTATGAGAATCCCCAAAAACTACTTATAAAGTCACAGACCCTCTCCAGTAGTCCAATAAACAATTCTCCAATTTCCAAAAGCTCTGTAGACCACCTGTCATAAGAATCCAGTACAAATGTTCACGTTCCAATAATTAGACTGTGCTCACCACTTTCTCCAATTGTAACCTGAAAGGACACACAAATCGCAGCACATAGTGTAATACTGCCACTTAATGGTACACACCGCCCAGTGTCTGTGATTCACATGTGCAGCCAGGCGACCAGATCTGCCAGCAAGGACACTCATAAAATGTGACTCTACATAGCCGTCCCACATGCCACTTTCACTCCTACAACTGCCGATTCAAAGTCCACACTAACAGAGCAAAAACTAAAGTAAATATTTGCGCAGCATGTGAGATTAAACAGCACGCCGCATAGCATCGGATATGGATTATCTGAGTGACTCAGAAGCGCGCATGTGTTACAGCAAACCCCAAAACTTTATCCAAAACGTTGGGGCTGGTTTCAGACTACCGGCTGGGGGCAGCAGCACCAAAAACAGGCCTTTAGCCCAGGGGTGTAACTAGGCCCCACCGGGCCCCCCTGCAGAATTTCTGAGCGGGCCTCCGACCCCCCCCCCCTCGGGGCTGTTTTGGGGGGCTGAGGGGGCCCCGCATGAGGGGAAAGCCATGCTGCACTTCGGCGGGGAGGGGGGGACTTCCCCGGGGGGGAATTCCCCCCCCCCTCCCTCACCTCGGGGCTCTCCCCTCTGCGCTCCCCTTCAACTTAAATTAGAGTCCAGGCAGCGGCGGGCAGCGGACAGATACATACCTTCCGTGCGCTCCAACGTGCATTCGTCTCTCTAGTCTCTGACGTGACTTCCTGTTTATATTTAAATACTTGAGTCACCATAGACATATGACTTCTGGTCTGCTCCAGATCGCCACAGCTTGACGCATAACCGCGCAGTAACGTAGGTCTATCCAAGCGTCAGAGATGCGGTGAAAACGTCATGTCGCATCACGCAGTGCCGGGGTAGTATGAAAGTGTTCAGAAAGGCTAGGATTCTCTCTGTATGGCTGAAAGCAGGTATGTAGCCGTAAAAATGACCTTAAGTTGTTTTATTGTAAATGCAATATAAATAATTAATATGTACAGAAAATTATTAAAAGTAACAATTATGAAAACAATAGCCACAGTGAAAATAAAAGGGCTAAAAAGGAAAACTGGATACTTAAAGGTTTTGGAGTAATATATCCTTTTGTGGAAGAAAGTCAAAGTCCTTTGTTTCAGAATGAAGGCAACAGGGATCTCAGCATCAAAGGTCCTCCAGCTGGTCAGATGGAAAATGGGAGAACTCCTTCTTGCATGCATCTTGGTTTTATTGAAGCTAGTTTTGGGGTGGGATGAAGCCTGCCCCCTCCGGTTTATAAACCAATCACAGTTCCCCTCCTTGGAGGGAGATTTTAGGTTTAAACTGTAGAACGCTGTAATTCAAAAATGATAAATGCCTTATTTATGCTGATAACAAATTTATACACGGTGGATCCGGGTGGTTCCATAGAGACCAAAGACCAATAGTCTAGCCCAATTAGTTGCACCAAAATTAATATCTCGGCTTTGGAAAGAGCTATGAACTTGCACAATATCTTAAAATGTGTGCAATTTATTCATCCCTTGAATGTGTTATTACCGCAGAGATAGTCCGTGGCATTCTTCTACAATCTTACCAAAGAAGAATGGGTATGGTTCTAACATCTGCTGCTCACACTAGAAATCATGCTGGGGCTCGTGGCAAAATGTCTACCTGATCCTCGCTTTTGAATAGACCCCCTGCTGTGGATTTCCTGACTTATTTCTGTGTATGAATGTGTGTGCAATAGTCTTTTACAGGTAACTGTGAAAAGCTCTATCTGTGTTAAAGCAGTAGGATTAGCCATACTATGCCAGGAAAAAAAAACACATATAGAAGTAGATAAATACTTGCTCTACGTACATAACACAGGTATTGTACTGTCCATGTTTTGATTTCAGTGAATTTTATATAGTTAATGAAGATAATTCTGTTCCTTGTGGAAACCATGTCTTTTGCCCACAGTTTAGGCTAAAGCCTGATGTCATTTCTGCCTTTTACTTTTTTTTTCTTTTCTCCTCCAATTGCAGAATCACCTCAGCCTTGCTTGTAAATACAAGTGAGCAGGGGATCGTGTTTCAGATAGGCAGATAGGTAGCTATGCAGGGAAATAAGGGGAAGAGGAGGAATATATTATAGATAACAAGAATCCCCAGCATGCAACTGTTTGGCACTGACTACTAAAGGGTCAGTGCTCCTTAAAGTGAACCTCCGGACTAAAAATCGATTCAGCAGTACTGAAAAGGCCTGGTGTTTCTTTAACAGATTCACGGCATCAGAACTTTGTTTCTCTTATACAAGCCTCATTTTTAGCTGCACAGAAGAAAACTGCCCGGGCTTTTTTCCCCTGATGCTGTGCAAAGCATGATGGGATTTCTGATGTTGTTGCTCTCATTCTACTGTTTTACATTTTGAATCTGAGATGTGAAGCCTAGCGTGTGCAGCTGGCAGGGGTGATCAGGACACAGGACAGTTGTAACTGTGTCTCCTGCTTCTTGTCACCTCCTTTCAACCAAAAAGATGGCTGCCCCCATGACAAAGATGGCAACCCCCATAAATCACAAACATTTGCCTGTTCTTTTAAAACAGGGTGGGTAAAAAATTATATTACCTATCTATTCTAATTAACATAACTAATGTAACTTAATGACAGTATGTTTGTTTAGGCTGAAGTTCCCCTTTAAGTATGTGATAACTCCAAATCATAACAGCACAAAAAGTTTTGAATGCAGGATTAGCATCTTTATCACTTAATACACTCAGACCAGTTGCCGTTGAAATTCGATTTTTATGGTGACAATCCTGTTTTAAACAACTTGAATAGTGTAAGGCTTGACAGGTTATGTCCTCACTCAATCTCTATGCCCCGATCTATTACCGCGGCTCTGAGCCCACCCCACGTCTTCACCTATAGACAAGTCCCCGCATGAACAGGACACGTTATTTGTCTCCTGACTACTGTCACCCCCAGGTCTTAACGTGCAAGGCATACAGATTGAAGTAGAGAGGAATAGCCTGTTAAAGCCCTAATGAGGCTAGTAACACAGGTCAACAGTTCAGCAGTATCACACAGGGTAATTACCTTGAGTCAGAGGGATGAGGCAATCAGCATCCTTTGTCAGTAATGGCAGAGATTGCGATTGCAGATTCTCCAGTATTAAGAGAGGGATCAAGCAATCCACAGGCAAGGTTCAGGCAATGAGTAAACCGGGTATGAGACAGTTCAGGCTAGTCTTCATGCAAAGTTATTCAACAGGCAATGGATGGTCCAGCTTATGAGATAGTTCATGCAAGTCTGCATGCAGTATTATGCAACAGGTAATAGATGATGCAAGTTATGACACAGTTTCTATTAGTCTGCATGCAAAGTTATTCAACAGGTAAAAGATGCTCCAGGTAGTATGTGATAGAGTTAATATGAGACTGCATGCAAGTTGTTCAGATGACTGACAAGGATTGTAGAGTTATACTTATCGTCCAGTTCGGATAGCATGCAAGAAGTATCCAGTAACAGGCAAAGGTTGGTCCAGATGGAAAGCAAGGGGTATCCAGTAACTAGCAGAGGTCGGTCCAGGCGGCAGGCAAGGGGTATCCAGTAACTAGCAGAGGTCGGTCCAGGCAGCAGGCAAGAGTGTCCAATAACAGACAAGGTCGGTTCAGGCAGCAGACAAGGATTTCCAGGAATCAAGCAGAGGTTAATCACAACAGACAAGGATAGTCAAATACAAGCCAAGGTCAATATCCAGCGTATCATTAGCAAGTGAGTGTGCACCCGGCAACTAGCCAAAGCTATGCTTATCATGGGCGATGACTAGGAAAACTCTGCAGATTTAAATACAATACATCATCCAATCAGTGGCCGGCCACACTCCGTGCATCCAATTACACAGCAAGGCCCTGCCTAGGTGTCAGCTGTAAAGTCAGCTGACACCGCTCTGTCAGCTGACTGGAGTCAGCTGACTGTTTTTTACCTTTGCGGAGGGCGTACTGGGAACGCGCCCTCCGCCTATCAGAATGTGTGGCCTGTGAGCCAGTGGCAGCGTCATCAGCAGGGAAGAAGTGGCGGATTCCGCCCAGGTCTTGGCAGAATTAATAACATACACAGGTGAATTCCTTATAAATAGCCAGGTTTTCAAAGACACAATGTCAGCCAAACACAAGCTACCCCAAGTGATTTGCATTCAGTTATAACCACACATACAATTGGAATTGTACTGTTATTCACAATCGTGCAATCGATTGCGTTTTTTCACGGCTCATCCATGACAGTGACAAGACTCCTCTCTCTGGATTGTCACAGGTACAGGAGGTGACGACATGGCTCCTTCAAGTGGTGGTGATGGCGACCAGAAATCTTCCACTTCCTGGTCACGCTGATCTACGGCCTGATGCAGCATTCTTTGCAAGGCATGCTCCAGGAAGAAAGCGTATGCTATGAGGTCACTTATGATGCCTTCAGTGCGACTGACCAGGTTTGTCACCTCTTCCAGGCATTGCGCATGAGCATCCATTAACGTAACAAAAAAATCCCCAGATCCGCAGAGACCGTCATAGCACCCAGGTCATACAGCTATTCAATGATGGCTCGTTCTTGTTGGAGCAGACGTTCAAATATCATGAGCGTGGAATTCCATCGGGCTGTTGCAAATCAAGCGTATCACTTGCATTTTCTTTCGCCGCTAAATATCAGCAAGATGTAACATGGCCGTGTATGAACGTCTGAAATGGCCACACACCTTCCGGGATGACTGAGGACGTCCTGAAAGCCTGGGTACTTAAAGAGGAACTTCAGCCTAAACAAACATACTGTCATCAAGTTACATTAGTTATGTTAATTAGAATAGATTGGTAATATAATCTCTTACTTACCCTGTTTTAAAAGAACAAGCAAATGTTTGTGATTCATGGGAGCTACCATCTTTGTCATGGGGGCAGCCATCTTTTTGGTTGAAAGGAGGTGAAAAGGAGCAGGAGACAGTTCCAACTATCCTGCGTCCTGATTACCCCTCCCAGTTGCACACGCTAGGCTTCAAATGTCAAATTAAAAATGTAAAAAAAAAAAAATTGCACCAAAACAGCAGAACGCGAACAACAAAATCGGGAATCCCATCATGCTTTGCACAGCATCAGGGGAAAAAAGCCTGGGTAGTTTTCTTCTGTGCAGCTAAAAATGAGGCTTGTATATGAGAAACAAAGTTCTGATGCTGTGAAACTTAAAGAAACACAAAGCCTTTTCAGTGCTGCTGAGTCGGTTTTTAGTCCGGAGGTTCACTTTAAAGACAAAGGCCTCAAATCATAAAGCATTACCTCATGCAGTAATGCTGAAAACAGCAGACTTTCCCGAGCACTTAGCAAAGTTTCAATTCATAAAGGCTGTTACTGCATGAAAAACTGAAATAACCGAGCAGTGAGGTAAATTACCAACTTGGCTGCAGTTACCTCCAACACATAAATTGTCTGCAAATGTCAATTCATAAAGCCTTCAACAAGCGGTAAGTCAGATGATAATTACCGACACCTCTGGTGAGGTCTTAACAATGCAAAGTCTCTGTGAGTCTGTGCAGGGAATCGAAATCTCTGCGAGTCTGTGCAGGGAACTGAATTCTCTGTGAGTCTGTGCAGGGAGCCGAAGTCTCTGTGAGTCTGTGCAGGGAGCCGAAGTCTCTGTGAGTCTGTGCAGGGAACCAAAGTCTCTGTGAGTCTGTGCAGGGAACCAAAGTCTCTGAGAGTCTGTGCAGGGAACCGAAGTCTCTGTGAGTCTGTGCAGAGAACCGAAGTCTCTGTGAGTCTGTGCAGGGAGCCGAAGTTTGTGTGAGTCTGTGCAGGGAAAGGAAGTCTCTGAGTCTGTGCAGGGAACCAAAGTCTCTGTGAGTCTGTGGGAGCCGAAGTCTCTGTGAGTCTATGCAGGGAGCCGAAGTCTCTGTGAGTCTGTGCAGGGAGCCGAAGTCTCTGTGAGTCTGTGCAGGGAGCCGAAGTCTCTGTGAGTCTGTGCAGGGAGCCGAAGTCTCTGTGAGTCTGTGCAGGGAGCCGAAGTCTCTGAGTCTGTGCAGGGAACCGAAGTCTCTGCGAGTCTGTGCAGGGAGCTGAAGTCTGTGTGAGTCTGTGCAGGGAGCTGAAGTCTGTGTGAGTCTGTGCAGGGAAAGGAAGTCTGTGTGAGTCTGTGCAGGGAAAGGAAGTCTCTGTGAGTCTGTGCTGGTAACCAAAGTCTCTGTGAGTCTGTGCAGGGAACCGAAGTCTCTGTGAGTCTGTGCAGGGAACCGAAGTCTCTGTGAGCCTGTGCAGGAAACCGAAGTCTCTGTGAGTCTGTGCAGGGAGCCGAAGTCTCTTTGAGTCTGTGTAGATCAGCAAAAGCTTGGTATACAGAGGCGCCAGAGTAGAGTAAAACGTTTTAAAAACCGTTTAAAAGCAGAGGGGGATGTTAGGGTGGACTTACCTCCCTCTTACAAAAAAGGAAAACTCACTCGAGTCTCGATAAAACAGAATTGACAAATAATTTATTCAACTCCACAAATGCAACACGTTTCGCGGGCGTGACACCGCTTCCTCAGGCAAAAATGGGAGCACAACTCAGTGGGTCAAGCAGTAGGTTTGAGCGCCTCTGGACAATTTTTTTTACCGCAAAGCCTTTTATGAATTGAGGCCATAGTGTTGGACACTAAGATTCTCTTAGTGTCCAAGTCTCTGTGAGTCTGTGCAGGGAACCAAAGTCTCTGAGAGTCTGTGCAGGGAACTGAAGTCTCTGAGAGTCTGTGCAGGGAACCGAAGTCTCTGTGAGTCTGTGCAGAGAACCGAAGTCTCTGTGAGTCTGTGCAGGGAGCCGAAGTTTGTGCGAGTCTGTGCAGGGAAAGGAAGTCTCTGAGTCTGTGCAGGGAACCAAAGTCTCTGTGAGTCTGTGGGAGCCGAAGTCTCTGTGAGTCTGTGCAGGGAGCCGAAGTCTCTGTGAGTCTGTGCAGGGAGCCAAAGTCTCTGTGAGTCTGTGCAGGGAGCCGAAGTCTCTGAGTCTGTGCAGGGAACCGAAGTCTCTGCGAGTCTGTGCAGGGAGCTGAAGTCAGTGTGAGTCTGTGCAGGGAAAGGAAGTCTCTGTGAGTCTGTGCTGGTAACCAAAGTCTCTGTGAGTCTGTGCAGGGAACCGAAGTCTCTGTGAGTCTGTGCAGGGAACCGAAGTCTCTGTGAGTCTGTGCAGGAAACCGAAGTCTCTGTGAGTCTTTGCAGGGAGCCGAAGTCTCTGTGAGTCTGTGTAGATCAGCAAAAGCTTGGTATACAGAGGCGCCAGAGTAGAGTAAAACGTTTTAAAAACCGTTTAAAAGCAGAGGGGGATGTTAGGGTGGACTTACCTCCCTCTTACAAAAAAGGAAAACTCACTCGAGTCTCTATAAAACAGAATTGACAAATAATTGTTTCAACTCCACAAATGCAACACGTTTCGCGGGCGTGACACCGCTTCCTCAGGCAAAAATGGGAGCACAACTCAGTGGGTCAAGCAGTAGGTTTGAGCGCCTCTGGACAATTTTTTTTACCGCAAAGCCTTTTATGAATTGAGGCCATAGTGTTGGACACTAAGATTGAGAACATGTGCCATGCTGGGCATATGTTAACTTGCCCAAATTCAATGCTGCCAACAGATTGCTTCCGTTGTCACACACCACTTTTCCAATCTCCAGTTGGTGCAGGGGCAGCCACTGATCGACCTGTGAGTTCAGAGCAGACAGGAGTGCTTCTCCGGTGTGACACCGTCGTACCTAGGATGTGGAATAGGCCCTGGGGAGCTGGGGGTGTGCAGTTGTAGTAGAGGAGGGTACAGCAGCAACATAGGAGGACTCAGCTAAGGACGATAGTGGAGAAGAGGAGGTGGCAGCAGGCCTGCCTGCAATTTGTGGCGGGGTCACCAACTCCACTGCAGAGCCACGCATTCCATGCTTTCCAGCCGCCAGCAGATTTACCCAATGTGCAGTGTAGGTGATATACCTGCCCTGACCGTGCTTTGCAGACCAGGTATCAGTGGTCAGGTGGACCCTTGCCCCAACACTGTGTGCCAGACATGCTTTGACTTGGCTCTGCACATTACGGTACAAGTTCGGTATTGCCTTTTAGGAGAAAAAGTTTTTGCTTAGTACCTTCCACTCCGGTGTTCCAATTGCAATGATTTTTTTTTTAATGCCTCAGAGTCAACCAGCTTGTATGGTAACAGCTGGCGGGCTAAGAGTTCAGACAAGCCAGCTGTCAGACACCGGGAAAGGGGGTAACTCAGACATTTGCTTCTTACGCTCAAAAATGTCCTTTACAGAAACCTGACTGTGGGCAGATGGACAGGAACTACTCAAGCTGAGAGGCGGAGACTGGAGTGGAGGGTGGTTGAGAAGGGAGAAGGACAGCAAAAGGTTGATGTGGCTGAAGAAGCTGGACCAGGAGAAGGGATGCTTTGACTTTGTGTGCTGCTTATCCTCATGTGTTGCCCCCATTGTCGTTTGTGACGGGAGCTCAGGTGCCTAAGCAAAACAGTTGTACCTAGGTGGGAATTGGCCTTCCCACAACTCAGAATTTTATGGTACAGGTTGCAAATGGCTTTGCTGTTGTCAGAGGCACACACACAAAAACATTGCCACACTGGATGTGTGGTGATAGCAGAAGTTGGGGAGCAGTTACAGAACAAGCAGGTATTGCAAGGAATGACCACAGTTTGCAGAAACACTGACACAGAAACAGGATTGTGCAAAAAGGTGTTTATTAGGAACCAAATCATGCAAATAAAATGCAACCATATGCAAACAATATATACAGTGAATCTCCCGCAAACAAAACCGTGACTAACTATTTATCTATTTACGATAAGGATAAGGACCAGAGGCGCCAAAAAGAGTAAAAGCAATATTGGAATTAAAAATGGGGGGAGACGTACTCCCTACCCGTCCAACAGACCAAAAAACCAATATAAACCTCAATGTTTGGTCAAAACTTCAGCAATTTATTGGTACTCCCGGGTGCTACGCGTTTCACGGGATTATCCCGCTTCCTCAGGCAATCAAACAGGAGCACAAGCTATAAAAGATACAGAACAATAACATCCATAAATAAAAAAAGGACCCCAAAAGCTTGTAATAATTTAAAACAGAAGTTAGCGCTTCACAGAATAAAGTGCAGACCATAGTGCAGATATATACCTTCAATATATAGCATTTTACAAAACTCAATTGCTAGGACTCATTTG
The DNA here is from genome assembly GCF_040937935.1 of Hyperolius riggenbachi. Lineage (NCBI taxonomy): Eukaryota > Metazoa > Chordata > Amphibia > Anura > Hyperoliidae > Hyperolius > Hyperolius riggenbachi. The sequence goes on along the minus strand of NC_090656.1, from coordinate 52,544,827 downwards.
AGTATCTCCATATGTCGGTGTTCCAGAAATAAAACCACTAGGGGAATGTATAAACTATATATCTTGCATACCAGGCTTAATCATGATAACTGTCATCACCCAGTGTCCAGTGATTAGTGCTGGCCTCTAATAGTAGTGGTGGTGTATTCTCATAATAAGAGTTGACTAGGTCTAGAGTGACTTAATCTAGGATAAAGCAGTCGCAGGGTGAAAAGTACCATGCAGCGCTCAATGTATCACATGATATAAAAACAAATCAAGTGCAAGCCAAGTAATGGAGGAACTTACCAAATGGGGGTCTGAAAACAAGCTCAGCGCCTCAGTGGGGAACGAGGTGTACTGAGCCCTACAAATAGCTTAGATGTGCGGAGAAAGCCGTCTCCGCAATGTGCTGCATCACTTCCGCTGTGCTGTGCGGAAGTGACGTGTAGCGCGCATGCGCCGGAGGGTCTCGGCGCCATTTTGGAAGTGGTATTGGATTGGCAACAAGCATTCTGCTTGTATGCGGCTCTCCGTACGTTCTCAGCGTCCCTTGTGACGCGTCTGCATACATTATACTGGCGCTTCAAGCGCCCAAAACGCCACCAAAGCGCTGAAGTACTTTAGTGCATTCAGACCCAAGCAGCGCCAGTGTGCACAGTATTGGGAGTGGTGGGAGCTCAAACCTGGGGGATAGGGGGGGGGGGGGGGGTTGTGCCATGAATTTGTGTTCTAAAAAGCTAGGGGAATTTTGCCAAGGGATATTACCATTCATATCCTGTTTAAAGGGACTCCGAGCAGTGCAGAAACTATGCCATACCATCTGGCATAGTTATATTGTATTACACAGGACGACACTTTCCCCAGTGTCAGCAGCTCCATTCTGCTGAATGCAGCTGCTGACTTTGACAAAAAGTCGCCCTGTGTAATACAATATAACTATGGAAATATGGATATCATTTTAAAGCTCTCTTTCTCCTCTTTCTGATGACACCTAAATCGTTGCCCTACGCCTTTTAGTTTTCTCTATTTTCGCGATCGAAATCGCGGCCGCGGCAATTTCAATCGCGAAAATAGCGAAAACTAAAAGACGTAGGGCGGCGGTTTATATATCATTGGAAAGAGGAGAAAGAGAGCTTTAAAATGATGTGCATCTTTCCATAGTTTCTGCACTGCTCGGAGTCCCTTTAACACAAAGCATAAACACACATTACCTCATATTTAGAGCAACATACTAAAGTACATAATTATATAACATAAAATGACAAAGTAATAAAATAAGTATAAAATACATTTAAAATAATGGATTTATACTTATTTTATTACTTTGTCATTTTATGTTATATAATTATGTACTTTAGTATGTTGCTCTAAATATGAGGTAATGTGTGTTTATGCTTTGTGTTAAACAGGATATGAATGGTAATATCCCTTGGCAAAATTCCCCTAGCTTTTTAGAACACAAATTCATGGCACAAACCCCCCCCCCCCCCCCCCATTATCCCCCAGGTTTGAGCTCCCACCACTCCCAATACTGTGCACACTGGCGCTGCTTGGGTCTGAATGCACTAAAGTACTTCAGCGCTTTGGTGGCGTTTTGGGCGCCTGAAGCGCCAGTATAATGTATGCAGACGCGTCACAAGGGACGCTGAGAACGTACGGAGAGCCGCATACAAGCAGAATGCTTGTTGCCAATCCAATACCACTTCCAAAATGGCGCCGAGACCCTCCGGCGCATGCGCGCTACACGTCACTTCCGCACAGCACAGCGGAAGTGATGCAGCACATTGCGGAGACGGCTTTCTCCGCACATCTAAGCTATTTGTAGGGCTCAGTACACCTCGTTCCCCACTGAGGCGCTGAGCTTGTTTTCAGACCCCCATTTGGTAAGTTCCTCCATTACTTGGCTTGCACTTGATTTGTTTTTATATCATGTGATACATTGAGCTTGGTACTTTTCACCCTGCGACTGCTTTATCCTAGATTAAGTCACTCTAGACCTAGTCAACTCTTATTATGAGAATACACCACCACTACTATTAGAGGCCAGCACTAATCACTGGACACTGGGTGATGACCGTTATCATGATTAAGCCTGGTATGCAAGATATATAGTTTATACATTCCCCTAGTGGTTTTATTTCTGGAACACCGACATATGGAGATACTCAAATGAGTCCTAGCAATTGAGTTTTGTAAAATGCTATATATTGAAGGTATATATCTGCACTATGGTCTGCACTTTATTCTGTGAAGCGCTAACTTCTGTTTTAAATTATTACAAGCTTTTGGGGTCCTTTTTTTATTTATGGATGTTATTGTTCTGTATCTTTTATAGCTTGTGCTCCTGTTTGATTGCCTGAGGAAGCGGGATAATCCCGTGAAACGCGTAGCACCCGGGAGTACCAATAAATTGCTGAAGTTTTGACCAAACATTGAGGTTTATATTGGTTTTTTGGTCTGTTGGACGGGTGGGGAGTACGTCTCCCCCCATTTTTAATTCCAATATTGCTTTTACTCTTTTTGGCGCCTCTGGTCCTTATCCTTATCACATTGCGATCCACCTATGGTGGCAAGGATTCTTCCTGATTTCTGTCTACAGAGAGCGACATCTTATACCTGAGTGGGGTCAGGTTCTAATTCTCCCCACCGGCATATGGAGTGGTTGCCTAGGGGCAACCCACGTTTGTGAGTATAAACTTCTTTTATTAACTTTGTCTCTAATTCTTTGATATACCACACCATTTGGGCTCTCGGCCTTTTGTTTTTTGTTTCTGAAGTGCATTTATCTATTTACAAACAGCGTGCAGGCGATATATACACATACGTACAAGCAAATATATACAATGGCGTGGTATCACAGGGGGCAGGCAAAGGCAGGTCAAGACGGAATATCAGAGTCAGCAACAGTAAATCAAATATAAGCAAGGCACAGAGGAATGAACATAAAGCAAAGTCAGGACAAGCAAGTGTTCAACAACAGGTAATCAGATCACAGAACAAGGTACAGGGTACAAGGAATCAGGTATCAGATAATCAGAGGTGACCAGAGACTCAGATCTATGATGAACGAAGTTCTGGCAATTGTTTGGAGGAAGAGGCAGTCTTATATAGTCCATGTAACAGGAAGTAGCTGGTGTTAAGTGTTTAGAGTTACATTAGAGGCCTCTGCAGGCCAGACAAAGGACTGCAAGTCCTTATATGCAATGATAAGCCACCTGCTGGTGGATAGTGGAAGTCCAAGGCAGCGGGGAGGGGGGACATTCCCCCCCCCCTCACCTCGGGCTCTCCTTTCAGCGCTCCCTCTCCTGCAATCATTAGTGGCAGCAGGCCGTGGCAGGCTGAACACTTACCTCCATCGCGCAGGAGGTCTCCGATCTCTAAGAGCTTCATGCTACTTCCTGTTTACACATGAAATGATTGGAACCTCCGGCGCGATGGAGGTATGTGTTCAGGCTGCCTCCTGCCACCGCCTGCCCACTGCCACTAATGATTGCAGGAGGGGGAGCGCTGAGAGGAGAGCCCGAGGTGAGGGAGGGGGGGGGAATGTCCCCCCTCCCCGCTGATCTGCCACACTCTCCTCTTATGTTGCGACCCCTTCTGCCCCCTAAAAAGGCCCTGAGCGGGTCCTTGCGGGGGCAGTGGTCGCATCCCCTATAGTTACGCCCCTGATAACAATATCAAAAGAGAACAAAAATAACACTTATGATGAGGGGTATTCAGGGCTGTTCTCTCATGAAGCAAAGTGAAACATTTGCATCAGGCACAGAGATTTCAGGGGCAGCTACAGCATGTCATGAGAACCAGGCTGGGTGCAAACATAACATGAAAGGCTGCGTTTGTCATGTGCATATTTCTTTTTTGTGTATGTGTGTTTTTGCGTTAGCGTGTTTTTTTTTACTGCAGATGCGTTTTTCAAGCGTGTTGTGTGCGTTTTAATGTGTTTGGGGTTCGCATATATAAAACACATAAGCGTTTTGTATGAGTTTTAATATTTTGATTTATGCAAATCACTAGGAAGACACCAGGGAGCAGAAATACATCACAAATTTTTTTTTTTAAAAAAGCATATAAAACACATGGAAAACGTTCCCATTGACTTTCTTTATATGCGTTCTTGCTGTGTTTTTGAAGATTATGCAACAAAACCAGCGGTTTTGGAAATGCACGCATCAAAAACACATATGCGTTTTTGATATGCATTTTTTCCTGCGGCCCATACACTTCAATTAGAGGCGAAAACGCTAGCGTTTCTGCTATGTGTGCACCTAGCCTTAATGAAGCAGAGTAAATGGTTGTGTGCTATGCAATCATTCCAAATCGGGGTGGGATGCATCCTCACAAGTTTGCCTCAGGCAGCAAAAAGTCTAGACTGGCCCTGGGGGTACTATGCCAGATACTGGACCAGCACTAGCAGTGTGCGCACACCTGTGTCCACCAGCTAAAGTTGCTGCACTGGACAGTCACTGGACGCAGACAACTGCATTATAACAAAATCAAAAGAGAACAAAAATAGCACTTAAGTGAGTATTGTGCTAAGTACTGCAGTAGCAGCAGTGCACACCTGTGATCTGTATCAGACAGTGCACTGTGGACAGTGAGACACATAGATATCACAATAGCAAGAAAACCTATTACCAGCCCTTTGAATGGCTCTTTGGGTGCTCAGGATGCTGTACAAACAGCAAGAAACTCAATGGGGACACAGAACAGAGGCCTAACTAACACTTTCCCTATCTGCAGTAAAGCTCTCTCCCTGCTCTCATTCACAGCAACTACAGGCACACGGTAAATTGGCTGCCATGCTGGCAATTTTATGGTGGTGGTGGGGGGGGGGGGGGTATGGGTTTCCGGGAGGGAGTGCTAGCTGATTGGCTGCCATGTGCCTGCTGACTCTGAAATGAGGGCGCCATGTATTTGCCTGACGGGGCGGGCGTGAATACCCGTTCTTCACCGTGAGCTATTCGTGGGCGAATAGTTCGGGCTATCTCTACAAACAGCCCTGAATTTACTACTGATTGGATTTGTGGACTATTGGACTGGTCGTCTACTAAGCAGCTTTTGGGGCTAATTAACGTTTTGTTTTATATAAGTAGATATCCATACACACAGAAGGAAATAAACGGTCGTCGTTAGATCAGATCTAGCATGATCAGCATTTAATGCCAATATGTCTTGTTGATTTGAACAGTCGTTAATTGCCTAATGATCAGTCGTTTAGCAGCCATTTCATAGAACTATTGTCTAAAACACGATGCAATTTTCCCGTCAGATCGACAGGTTGATCAATAATTTACCGCATGTCCAATTTTCCCCTGGTCAAGAAAGAAATCAATTTTATGCAGTACTGATGTGAAAATCAATCCCTTTCTTTATCAGTAGCAGATTGGATATGCTGGAAATTATTGATCAACTAGATGATCTGAGGGTAAAATTGCATTGTGTGTATATCAGCCTTTAAAGAAAGTCTGAAGCGAGAATAAATCTCGCTTCAGACCTCATAGATAGCAGGGGCATGTGTGCCCCTGCTAAAACGCCGCTATCCCGCGGCTTAACGGGGGTCCCTTCACCCCCAAATCCCCCTCCGTGCAGCGGGGGAGCGCTTCCGCATTGGGGCAGGGCTAACCGCCGCAGCCCTGCCCCACGCGCGTCTGTTAGCGCGTATCTCCACCTCTCCCCCGCCCCTCTCAGTCTTCCTTCACTGAGAGGGGCGGGGGAGAGGCGGCGATGTGCCGCTGATAGATGCGCTGTGAGGCAGGGCTGCAGCCGTTAGCCCTGCCTCCAGCAGCAGCAAAATCTACGACCAATCTGGTCGTTGATTTTGCGGGGGGGGGGGGGGGGGTGAAGGGACCCCCGTTTAGCCGTGGGATAGCGGCGTTTTAGCAGGAGCACACGTGCCCCTGTTAACTATGAGCTCTGAAGCGACAATTATTCTCGCTTCAGTGTCTCTTTAAGAGAACCTGAACTGAAAATTAAAAGTCAAAATAAACATATGCAGGTCATACTTGCCTCCTGTATAGTCTACTCATCAATCTCTTTCTCCTCTTCTACATCCTGTCTGTCCACTGTGATCAATGGAATTCTCTGTCCTCCATTTTGAAAATAGCCATTACCCCATAACAGCTTCCTGGTCAGCATACTGTTAAACTGTAATATCGCCTACTTGAGCCATAGGGAAACATGGACATTACCTTGCACATTCAGTTGTAACTGACAGCAGCTGATATATAACTGATAGCAACTGGTATATTTTAAAAATGTTGTCAGAACTGGAAGGAATCACTGTAAGGAGAAAATGGTGAGCTTTTGAGAGGAACCGACGGTGAGGTAAGTATGTAATATTCATTTGCAGCTACATCATGTGTTTATTTTAAATAATTTTATTCACTTCAGGTTCCCTTTAGGGGCCCATACACCTAATGATTTTCCTGCCGATATACAGCAGATTTGATCACTGTGATCAAATCTGCTGTAAAATCGTTGCGCAAATGCTGACAGAACGATCGATTTCCATCCGAAATCAATCGTTCCCGTCAATCTGCCCATGCGGAAGATTTCGCTCGATCGCAGGCGGGTCAGGAGTCCGTCGATAGCGGCGTTAGAATGTCCGACGACTGACGCTAGTGGCAATACATTACCTGATCCGGCCGGCGCATATCCCCGCCGTCACCGCTGCTCCTTCTCCGCTGGGCTCCGGCAGGCTTCACTTCTTCCTGTCCGGACAGGAAGTTTAAACAGTAGAGCGCCCTCTACTGTTTAAACTTCCCCGGACAGGAAGTACAGTGAAGCTGGAGCCCAGAGCGGTTAAAGAAGACAGCGGAGACCGGGGGACTTGTGCCGGCTGGATCTGGTAATGTATAGCTGGCGAAAGGGGGGGGGGGGGGGGGTTAGTTTCACAGAGTGTGATCGGTTTCATGCTGAAATCGATTCACAATCTGTTTGCAGTAAAGGCAGCTATATGATCCTTCTCTGATCAGATTTCGATCAGAGAGGGATGTGTCTGTTGGTCGTTCTGATGGCAAATCGACCAGTGTATGGACACCCAGGGCCGGGCCGAGGCAGAGGCTGGAGAGGCTCCAGCCTCAGGGCGCAGTGTAGGAGGGGGCGCACAATTCATTCAGCTGTCATTCCCAATTGTGTTTGAAGCAGAAAGAAATAAGAAAAAGGGATACATGACAGTGACTGCAAGCCAGATAACTAGAGATTAAGGTGTTGGGGAGGTTGGGGGCCCTGGGGCACCTATTAGTCTAATAGCAATCAGTGTGTGAAGGCTGGGGTGGGAGGGATGGAGGGGCGCACTTTGCTGTCTCAGCCTTGGGTGCTGAAGGACCTTGTCCCGCCTCTGTGGACACCTTTAATTCATGATGCAATTTTCAGACTGATCGAATCAATAACTTCCAACATGTCTGATGTGCTCCCCACCGATAACAGGATTTATTTTCAAATCGCTTCTGCACAAAATTGATCTCGTTATGGATTAAGGGGAAGATGTGACGTCAAAAATGTTCGATTCGACCTGTCGGTCTGATGGGAAATTGCATTGTGCATACCTAACATAAAATGTTAGTTGGGCGGCTAGCGCTAGAGTGTTCACAGCGTCCGAATTCCAGACAATTCATACAACATTATAAATAAATGTTATCATTATCAAATGAATGCTGTTTTCCAGCAGCGAGTAGTTAGAACCGGAAACAGCAGCGCGCGGGCGCCCTTGAACTCGAGACTGTGCCGCAATCACAGCAGATAGAGAAAAAAACAGACCCGTACACAACGGGTTAAAGGACGCCGTTCGGGCGGCGCTACAATGTAGACAGTGAAGGTGACGTCACAAAGAGGCAGACATTCCATTGGCTCGCACGCGGTTACCTGCAGAGCGCGTCTTTGGTTGAGACATCGGGAGCGTGCTGCGTGTGCACGCACCCAAAGGCAGCAGCGGGGCCCGGGCAGTGCGGAGCGATAGCGGAGGGCCCTTCTAGATGCGCGGTGTCTGCAGAGGGGACGCTACAGGGATAGATGTGGCTGACTGAGGGGGAGGCTGCTCCACAGGCTGTATAGTAAGCTGATTGATGCTTAGGAGGAGATCCTAACAAGGCTCAGGGGTCCAAGGTCAAAGGTTATCACCCCACTCCCTAGGCTGTCAGTGTCCCAGCCAGTGCAATGCATCTTGGGTACTGTGGCCCTCTGCCCTGATCAGCCCCCTCTCTTGTGGTACCTCTAGTGTCAGGGTCTGGGCTGGAGACATGGATGGGTTTGAAGCAGAAGCCTCCACCGCCTCTATGGTGTCTGGGGCAAGCAGCCCCTACCAGCCCACCACGGAGCCCGTCCGACAGAACCTGGGCTGGCGGAGTCTGCGCTGTGACATGGACTACATCCGCTCCCTCTTTGGGGTCCTGAAATGCAGCCAAGTGGTGAGTGATTGGGAGGGGGCTGCATGCATAGAGTATGTCTCTGTTTTGTATTTTGGCAGAAAATTCCAGGTGGCCTTTTTTGCTGTAAAGGTGGCCACTAACTATATAATTCGCTGAACGCTCGTTTCTGATCATTCTATAAATATCGTCTGGGACAGCTAACATACAAGGTATGCCTAACCAATCTGATCAGATTGACTGGATCGATATGTAAATTGTATCAAATTCATCTTTAACATTCCTTATTGAAGGTTAATTGTATCAATGGCCAACTAGATATCTGGATGTCACGATGACGCTATAAATTTCTACATGGGTATCACACCAGGTAACATTCGAACTGCCTATATAGAGGTGCAGATAGTAGATAGATAGATGATCAATGCATTGCAAATGTGATTGCTAACAATTTGGGTTGGTTTAGTTTCATTCTGCATACAAGCTGCAACAAAATTTGCATCAACTAGAAAAATGAGTGTTTTATTGATCATCTCTAGCCCCATAGCTAATAATTTTATAGGGCGCTGCACGCTCCATTAAATGAACTCTGCTTTGTCTTAATCAGCAGGGTTGGTCCTTTGAAGGACGAGTGTTGTACAGACATGTTTTGGGATACCAGAGCGCCTCATTCTGTTGCTATGGGGATGGTAGGAGGGACGATGATGCAGTGCACAATAGTGTGCCAGATCTTTAAATGACTTCTGCGGACACCTGAACATGCTCTAAATGCTTGGCTGGGATGACCCCATGTGGGTGATAGTCTCCTTTAGGGGACCCAGCAGGAAACTTCATAGAGAACAGTTCTCCAATCACAGTACTGAAGCCCCTTTTCCATGAGCAGTAGATAGGCACTGAAAAGTCTCTCAAACTGTCACTGCTGCCAGGTAACTGCTCTTTGCTGTCTGGTAACTGCTTACTAAGCACATGGTTCAGAAATAAGCCCTTAGCCTTGTGATTGGCTGAGTAGTGTGGGTGTAGTTTACAACAACCTATCTAAAACCTAGTAGCTCAAGAGGGTGCTTTCCACCCAATCACGTTAGAGGAATTTTCCAATGAGGTTCCCTGCTGGGTCCCTTTAAACTAGATTAGCGCAGAGCCATGTTCTATCCACCATATGTACATAGCTTTGGAGAAACAGTGACTTTATAGCTGGGAAGTCCAATTGGTCTGGTGATCTGTGTAACTCAAGCTGGTCATAGAAGGTGGTGGTTGACCCACAGACGTACGGTGGATTGTATCTAATCTTACTGTTATCACAGTGGCTGATTAATTACTTCTATGGGTTCATTTAGTCCACCGATAATGGATATTTCTGAGGAAACCCGAGGTGAGAGGGATATGGAGGCTGATATGTTTATTTCCTTTTAAATAATGCACATTGCCTGGCTGTCCTGCTGATCCTCTAATCCCTTTAAGCCGTAGACCCTGAACAAGCATGCAGATCAGATGTCTATGACAAATCTATCCAGATTAGCTGCATGTTTGTTTCAGGTGTGTGATTTAGACCCTACTGACCAGAAAGATTAGCCAGACTGCCAGGCAACTGGTATTGTTTAAAAGGAAATAAATATGGCAGCTTCCACAGGTCTCACACTTCTTCTTTCTTTTAAAGCATATGCTTGTAGTTTGAACCACATGGGTTCTTATAGCTGAGAAACAGCTGTGAGGTCTCTCTTCATCTGAGCCCTCAGTGGCTGACCGCACTTAGCCTTCTAAACGGTGCCAGCGCACAGATCGTGCGAACTCTGGTCGCAGTCAATGCGCAGGAACCGTTAAGAATTAGCCGCAGACAACTCAGAAGGGAGCCTGTGAGACACGGGTGATTACAACGTCACCCACTGGTTCAGAGTAAACTGCCACCACCGCGGTTACTATGGGACCGTGGGGCCCACTAACTGACTGACTAATCCTGCGAATAAAACGGTTAAACACACGATATCCTGTCTAGCCAACAACAAACAAACAGTAGCGTATCTTCAGAGACCCGGGATCATTTCTGTGTGTGCTGATAAGCAGGGTAGCGGAAAGTGAATGACTTGGAGAAAGTCGTTTATTCACGCAATATAAATAATTAATATATACAGACAATTATGAAACTCAACAATTATGAAAACAGCAATAGCCAGTATGAAAAATAAAAGAAGGGAGAAAATTACTTAGTTCCTGGAAAGATGTCCTTATTGTGGGAAGAATCATAAAGTCCTTGGTTTCAAAGTCCAGAGTTCAGACCAGGTGGATACCAGCATATCCTCAAGCTGGCATCTGATGAGTGCAAGATGGTTCAGTGTGGAGGACACAGCCCGCCTGCTGGCTCTGTGCTTTTGATGAAGCTGGTTTGGGGGTGTGGCAATGCCAGCCCCCTCTGAGCTACCAGCAAATGACAGTTCATTCCCTCTGAGAGATTTTAGAGCTAAACTTATGAATTGCTGTAACTCCTGAACCATACACGTTACATTTAGGGGGGTAACAGCTTCATACTTGGAGGAAAATACAGATTAATATGATACCTGACATGGCTAGTGCATCAGATCAGGGCCCTGAGTAGATTCATACCTGGGTGGTAGGGGCCCCGGGCCCCTCTCGACTGGTATCAAGAGATCCAGCATGACCCTACGGATCCAATGATACCGCTCTCATAACCACCCTATTTATTGTATTCTGTAAATGGGCAAAAGATTATATTGTACATTCATTTCTTCCTGCTAAGGCCGGAGTCAGCCTGACTGGAGTCCAGCTGTGTCTGCTTCTTGTCTATGAAAAGGCCCTGTTGGCTCCTTCAATTAACATCTGAATGTGAAATCTGCTTAGACAACTTTGAGTTTACACCTCTGGCTTGATCAGCAGTCACAGGGCCAGTCTTCCTGCCAGCTGCTTGTCACCTTATACCTGATGGATGGGCCATCAGCACAGCTTGAAGCCAGGGACTCTCTGGGCCCAGGCTCATTAGCATATCAAAAGAGCCATCCTGCAGTTAAGGTGATGCTATTCCTCTGCTAAGAAGGGACTGCAGACCTCCTACACAATAAATCCAGATTCTATCGATTTGAAGCGCAATCGACGCAGAGAATCGAGTGCGATCGCTTTTCTTCACGGGCGGTTCCAGGACGCGCCTGCGTCCCCGCAATCGTCCGTGACACCGTAGACCCTGAACAAGCATGCAGATCAGATGTCTATGACAAATCTATCCAGATTAGCTGCATGTTTGTTTCAGGTGTGTGATTTAGACCCTACTGACCAGAAAGATTAGCCAGACTGCCAGGCAACTGGTATTGTTTAAAAGGAAATAAATATGGCAGCTTCCACAGGTCTCACACTTCTTCTTTCTTTTAAAGCATATGCTTGTAGTTTGAACCACATGGGTTCTTATAGCTGAGAAACAGCTGTGAGGTCTCTCTTCATCTTGTCCTAGTGCTGCCAGTAAAGTTCAATAAATGAAAGGGACAATAACAACTAGGGTCATGGGAAGCCACCATAGTAACTACCATGGTTGGCCAGGCTTACATACGCAGGTGTACTGATTTCTCTGCCCCCGAGGCCTATGAAACAACAATGGATGAGATGTGAGATTCAGCCAGCCAGCATCTTCAAAGAAGTGTTGCTTTTTCTTTGTATTTGTAGTCTAAATAAAGTTAGTTATTTTTGGGTGCAGCCAAATTGTTACACAATTTAAGCAACTACATTTCCGCTGTGCTGGTGGAAGAATTTGGTAGTGAAACGACTGCGGCAGATGATCACCAACTGTTGGAAACCTGAACAGTCAGCTCGGATCGTTTCCAGTGCTTCCTTATTCTTCTCTGGTGACAAAAGGACATCTGTCAGGAAGCGAAGCACCTGTGTGGTCGGGCTGTGGCAGAAGCAGCAAATGCCTGTCTCATGTACAGTATGCTCCTTGTGGAAGTAAATCTAATTCAGTCAATGCTCTGAAAACCAGCGTTGTGGAAGGGAGTTCCTGATTATAGGAATTTTCTCATGGAAGCTATTCTTCTTGAAAGTGCACATTAATGGTGCAATTTCTTTTTCTGTATTTTTGTTCAGATCGAGAGAGAATATTGTCTTTAATCTGTACACACCATTGAAGGATCCAAACTATTAACAAATATTGAAACCAGTTGCGATCGTATGTATGGAAAAATTCAGCATGCTGTTTGACCAGTAGTGATGGCAGGAATTGCTTGCTGGTAAACAGTCCCTGTATAGTGACCGCGGGGCGACTTCAGGATCAGCGAGGTCCGTCAGTAGGGGCACACGTCCTTGTTTACGGGCATGTGCAGAGCGCGTGATCCTGGACGGTGGTGCCAGGCCATCGCCTGTGCACTACTGACGGACCTCGCCAAGCCGGAAGTAGCCCCAAGACAGGGACTGTTCGCCAGCGAACATTTCTTGCCAACACTATTGAATGTTCTTATTTTTGTGACTTTGTTTACATAACTATATGTGGAAATGGCTGATGGGGCAAAAAAGGTAGTAAGGAAATACAATGAGTGGGCAGAAAACGAGACACCCCTTATTTGAACGTAAACCAGTCCAACAGTGACGTAGCAATGCAGAGTTGCTTATATAAGGAATTCTCCGCTTTAGATGACATCGTTATCACGGACGTTAATGTCAAAATGGGTAAGACGAAAGGTCCTACTTACATTTTAATGTGTTGTCGAGTTGTGGCACATCCCATTTGCCGAAATGGGTGTGATGCAACTCAACACATTAAGTATAAATACCAACTCTTCTTCCACTGATAATAGTCAGTGGAAGAAGAGTTGGTGCTAGCATCTCTGAAACGACAACTCTTTTAGGATTTTCTCGCTCAACCGTATCTCAGGTGTTTAGAGAGTGGCAGTTGAGAAAAAAAACTTGAAGCGATGGAGGACTATTCTGGTCGAAAAAAAAAAAAAAAACACAGAGAGGGGTGAAAGGCGAGTAGCTTGCATAGTCCACAGCAACAACATGACAAATTACAACTGCATTCGATGCAAGTTAATCACAAAGCATATCCCAGTGCACACCAAGACCGACTTTGCAAAGGATAGGCTTGGCAGCAGGAAACCATTGAGTGCCTTTCACAGAAAAATAGGAAAAGATGCCTGTGCTAGGCCCTTGCCACCATGCTCGATTGGTCTCAAATTGGTTTAAGGAATATCAATGTTTAACCTTCTTCCATGGTCATCCCAATCCTATTCAGCATTTGTGGAATGAAGTCGAAAGATCACTTCAAAGCTTGGAAATGCCACCATGCAATCTGACCCAACTTAGAGCTACCTTTATGTGGCCAACATTACTCAGCAACAGTATCAGCATCTTGCTGAGGCCATGTCAAGAAAAATATTGCCTGTGATCAGAGCTAAAGGTGGACCAACCAGAGGGTATTTGGAATGTTTGATAAATTTTAAAGCTGCAGTTACCTTAGTTTGAATATATTTGACATCATCAGTCCATTCACACTGCTTGAAGTTAGCAGCAAGGCATTTGGGAGGAGGCGATATGGACTCCTACAGGAAGTGCTTGTTAAACACAGAACTACGCTTCCCCAGATTCCGTACGGTGTCTATCTGGTAATACTAGTCTTAGGACATACAAGCAAAGGTGCAACAATATTCTAATTAAGAGAAATACGCTAGGATGAAAAAGAGGTAATCTTTGCAAAGTCCAGTGATGGCAAATTTTCTGTAGCCATGCCACCTTCTGAAAGGAAGCTTCTAACTACCTAAATTTACACTTGAATACTTTGGTCTCTTGATCAATGCATAGGATGGTGCAGCGTTAGCCCTTTGTGGGTGGGGCCTTGGTTCCCTGTGATGTCACCAGTTTGAACCTCCCTCCATGTTATGCAGCTGAATCAGTACAATAGGCAGATATAGGGTGTAGCTTTGGGTGTAGTAGAACTGTTTTGCGTAGAAGCCTCTCACTGTGGGTGGTTCTGCATTTTGTCACCATGAGGGGTGGGGATGTTTTGCAACCATTTCCCTTTTTTGGGAGGAAAAAACCAGTAAGCCATGTGGTGAATGAATAACAATATGAAATATCGGAGTTCCTAGCAGAGATCTGCTATTCATTCAGTTGCTGCTTAGATCTGCCTGGCTTCTCCCTTCTCTCTAGGCTTTGTGTATACTTGCTGCATTTCAGTAATTAGAGCTTGCTTCTATGCAGAACAGGCCCCGCCTACATGAAGGTAGCAGTTAGCAATGACACTCTGCACACTCCCTCCAGAATGAGGCAATGGGAGTGTCACTGACTATTCTGGCCATTCCTCAAGCAGACTGATTTATGGTCAGAGAACCCAATTCTATGTTATAAGTTGTTTACACTATTACATCAAGAAGAAACATTGGTGCCTGCTGGTGATGGGCATGTCTTTGTGGGTTTAGTAGGGAGGACCTGGTATAGTGTAAATAGATGTGATTGTTGGTTGCACTTATCCAGAGATAAGCCTTGAAGTCTCAGAGGCATTGGAGGTCAGTCTTATTCTGGGCCCCCTACACTACAGTTTGTGTGTGCCTTCAATGGATTAAGGCCCAGTTCACACTGGCAGAAAAAACACGTTCCGTTAATGGATCAAAGCGGATCTGTTCACATTGGTCTGCTAGAACGGATCTGTTCCGCACGATCCGCTGAACGGACTGCAAATATAGTTCTGCAGCAAATCTTCCGGACCGCTGAGCTCAGCGAACCGGAAGCTGGAGTCCTGAATTGGGGCAATGATAAAACAGAACGTTTCTTCACACTAGTGAAGAAATGGACCATTCTAGCCAGCAAAATCCCCATTGGGGGGGGGGGGTGCTTTGGGGATATGGGGAGACAGAACGGAAGCAGCTGAATGGATCCGATTGACCGGTAATTGGATCCGTTTGCCACTAATTGCCTGTGTGAACTGGTCCTAAGGCTCTGTTCCACCTGCTGCCGGAACACATGCAGCCAGCGGGAGTGAACCGTGTAGTGCAGAGGTGCCAACACTTTTTCGGCTTGTGAGCTACTTTTAAAAATTAGCAAGTCAAAATGATCTACCTATGTACAATTTTAGGAGCACATTTGTATATACAGAATGTAAACTGTAGTGGGATCGGGATCTGCCATGAAGTCCTTCGCGATCTACCGGTAGATCGTGCGCTACCTAATGGGCACCCCTGGTGTAGTGTCTGCTCCGATAGTCCGCCGTGGTCCAGCTGGAACTCGAGGCGGATGCGCTTCACCATAGGCTACAGTGTTCTCCCCAGGCTCTTTAACCAGGTGCTCCACCCGGCTAGTTTTGGTGAGCAGCCGGCTGTTATTGACTCACCTCCTTCTTTGCTGTAAGCAGACTTGTGCAGAGAAGCACCTGCCCTGCATTCTCTCATCTCACCCCACCCAGCTACTTTTTCATGCCACCCGGCTGGAAATAAATTCTGGGGAGAACACTGGGCTATATGGGGGGGAATGCAACCACTTGCCCCGGATCATCTCGGACTGAAGTGCGATCATCTTACTGCAGCCGATCCTTTGCTGTATGATAAGTGTGAACGGCTCCTATTTATAAAATGGGAGCCGTTCACTGCCCGTTTAGTGTTTTAACCGGAGAACAGTCAGAAAGTTGTCCATTCTCCACTAAAGTGGAAACACAGCCGAAGGGCTTGTTCACACCTAAAGCGTTTTCGCCTTTTTTTTTTTTTTTTTTTCCTTTATTAGCTCTGGCGATTTTTCAAAATCACATCTGAGCAGTTTCATTCTGATCCGCTCACCAAAGCGCTGCCTGTACCAATTGTTTTTTTTTGGGGGGGGGGGGGGGAATTTGCCTCAATGGAAGGTAAACGGAAATTGCAAAACGTTAAAAAAGCGCTTTGTGTACCAATTTTTTTTTGAATTTTTTTTTTTTTAATCTTCCCAGCGCTTTTAAGAATACATTTGTATTTATTCTTTTCTGGCTTATATTCTTGTCTCACAAGTTTATATACTTGTGTCAGGAAGTGAAAAATCAAATCGCTTTGCAAAAGTGCTTAGAAAAGCGCTTTACAAAAAAATCGCAATGCACAAAACGCCGGGAGGTGCTAAAAATAATCGCACACAAAATCGCAAAACACTGGCCTCATCGATCGCGATTTCAGATGTGAACAAGGCCTTAAAGAATACTGGAGTAATTCTGTATGTGCACCTGGTGTATGTTTTTTTGCTTTAACCTTTTTGCCTGAAGATACTTCTTTACATTAAGGCTGCTTTCACAGTAAGACGTTACAGGCGCATGTTAGTGCATCCTTTAACGCAACCCACCGCACAATAATGAAAAATCAATGGCGCTGTTCACAGTGCCCACGTTGCGTTACATTGTAACGCTTCACATTATTTTAAAGTGCTGCATGCTGTGCGTTCTACGCGGCTAAGCCGCGTTAGACTGTTTGCACATGCTCAGTAGTATCGGAGGAGGAGGTCTCCCCCCTCCTCGGCCAGGCACATGGCTAAATAATATTCACTGCACGGTGTGACGTGCAGTGTTTCCTTCCTGGAGCGCCGCTCTGTGCGGCGAATGGCCGACGGGACCACGTGATGCCGCATACATCCAAGAGTACGCACCACAGGACGTATGAAGAGCCGCTTAACACGGCTCGATCTGACGTCCAGCTTCTACCACACTATGCGTTGCGTTAGGTGCACGTTATGCGACCTTAACGTAGCATCTAACGCAAGGTCTTAGTGTGAAAGTAGCCTTAAGGGAACCTAAAGTCCATGCCAGTTGCCTGGCTGTCATGCTGATGCTCTGCCTCTAGTACTTTTAAAAAGTGTCCAAAGCAGAGTAAATAAACAAAATGATAAAAAGAAACCCTTGTTAAATCTGTATCCTCTTTCCATAGTCTAGATATGCACAGATCAGATGAATAGGTGTGGTGTTCAGTTGACTTGAATGCTGCCTGGCGGAAAGCCAGCCTAATGCTAGGTACACACCATACAATTTTCTGTTAGATTTACCTGCCAGATAATTTCCAACATGTTTGAAATTATTCATCTAATGCTGGGCATAGACGGTTCGTTCTATATTATCAATCGATCCGCTGATGGCTCGATTGATAATATTTAACCTGTCCGATCACCGCGACGGGTCGATACCGCGCTCGATCCCCGCGGGCGGACAATAGTAGAAACGAAACACTGATAAGGAAGTGCCCGCGGGGACGAGCGGGGATCGATCCGCGCGGACGGGCGTCACCGTCGGCATCGAGCCGGAGCATAAACGAACCGTCTATGCCTAGCATTACCCAGCAATTAGGCATTGTTCTACTCAGCAGGAGATAACCAGAAGACAATGCACCAGAGATAATGACCAGTCTCTACAGAAAATAATCTAATGCTGGGTACACTCGTTACTTTTTTCGTGCGATTTTGTGACCAGATTGTTTTTTTCGGCACGATTCCACACTCTATTCTGCGCTCGATGCTCTTATCTTCGTTTTTATTATCTCTTCCATTCACCGCTATGACAAATCGAGCGCAGAAACGATCAGGAACAATATCGGACATGACAGATTTAATCTATCGGATTAATCTATCGCACGGAAAATCGTACCGTGTGTACCCAGCATACCAGACAGAAAAATTTAACAGAAAATTGTATGGTGTGTACTAGGCATATGGGCTCTTTCACATCTGGAACGCGTGCAGGAGCCGGTCTCCTGCATGCGTTGAATACCCTGCGGCGTGTCGTCGGGATGTAGCGGTGCAACGCAATCAGCGGCAGTAGCTATTCACCCGATGGGAAAACGCCGGCTCCCGATGATTAAAAGCTCCCGGGTGCATCGAACCGCAACGCACCGAAACGCAGCGTCGGGTGTGAAAGGTAAAATGAAGGCTATGGACTTTCATTTTACCTTGGTTAACGCAAAGTATTGACTTTGCGTTAAAATGCTGGAAATGAGCTCTAATGTGAAAGAGCCCTAAAGTGTGTGTGTGTGTGTGTGTATATTTATATTCTATATTGTGCGCTCTGTGCCAGCCTGCCCGGTCTCTTCCTGGAATGCGTAGAGCTGGCATATTGTACAAGTGTGCTTCCTCTGTTGTCATTTATCTGTCCAGGATTGGATGTGATGAGCTGACGTGATCTGTGGAGTATGTGCTGCTGGCACTGAAAACACGTTCATGCAGAGTGTTTTTGTTAAGCTTCAGTAGGGCACGTTTGCGAATAAAAGGGCTGCCGGTGTGAAAATTGGCTTATAAATTAACGTTGCCGACAGCAAAAAAAAAAAAAAAAAAAAGTTTGAGACCGCAGATAAATATAGCCCATTATGTGGGGAGCTCATTTCACTAATGCATGAAAATTGACGTTTCCATGTCTGCGTTATTATATAGCATGTGGAAGGGTCATTGAGTGTGGGTGGCTAAATAATGTAAACGCCGCTCTAGAGAGACTACTTGTACTTGTAACCAGAATAAGAGCAAATTGTAGGAAGATTAATGTTGCTGTCACTTACAGTAGGTAGCAGAAATTTGACAGAACTGACAGGTTCTGCCTACAAAGTTCCGATTGGAAACTCAGAAACTGGAATTCCACTGAATTGGTAAGCTCAGCCCTAACCTCATGCATCGTCCCTTCACCCAGGGTTGTGAAGTCAGTGCAAAAATCAACCAACTCGGAGTTAGAGTCAGAGGCTTCATAAACTCCTCAGTTTATGAAACCTTTGACTCTGACTCCACATCCTTGCCTTCAACCCCTCCATAGTCCTTCATATGTATTGCATTTTCACAGTGATGTCTGTCTGTTGTGCTAGTTTGAGAACTTTTAGTTCTGCTATAACATTTTTGCAGCTATGTCAGTCTTTGTTATTTGCTTGTAGTTAGATTCAAAACATCCTGCTTTTATTTGCTTTTTATGAATTTCTTTCACTGTCAATCATTTCCTATAATAAAGGAATGCCTGACGTATGTTTTTTGTATCGGTGCTATGAGGCCATATGTTGCTTTTTTGTGTAGCACTTTTGTGTCGGTATTTGTAGTGTTTCTGCTAAGTCACTGCCCTTCTGAAAGGTCACTTGTGTGAGAAACTGCACACATGCTGCAAACATTCCCGGATATATCTAATAATGAATAGCTGTAGATTAAATCCAGCCCTTGCTGGTGGCAAGGAATTTGGAGAAAATTACTAGCACTTATCTAGAGAGTAAACTCAGTTATACAGGATTTCAGGACTCCCGTTTCCAGGGAAGTTATACATAGTATTCTGCAGATAGAGACACAGACTCGTTTCATTCTATCTGTTCAAAATACTCAGTGCTTAGCTTGCTGTAAGGCCCGTTTCCACTACATCCAAATCCATGTGAGCCGGATGGGGAAATGCTGCCTATTCAGACAAATGGGCCGTTGTCCAAATTGCATGCACACCGTTGCGAGTCAGGCGGCATGCTGCAGTTTTGGGCAGCACACATCCGAATCCCTATAGCCCTGTATGGCAAGGCTATACGCTGCGCCTCACAATAGCACGGGTGCCGTGTCTGTTTCGGAAACTAATGCGGCACCCTAGAGGAAACCGGTGCGATGGCAGCTTTTGCTACCCTATGGCTGCCTACGTCGCTGCACATCTGCACACACCGTGAGGCGAAGGATTTTGGAGGATGGCCTGGTGTCGAGAATGGCAGCAAAAAAGCCACTTCTCTACAAAAAAATAAATCAGGGACAGGCTAATAATCTGCAAATGTATGGGGATTGGACTGCTGAGGACTGGGGTAAAATCATTTTTTCTGATTAAGCCCCTTTCTGAATGTTTAGGGTATCTGGCAAAATGATCGGTGTAGAAAGGTGAGCGCTATCATCAGTCCTGGCTCATGCCAACAGTGAAGTATCTTGGACCATTCATGCATGGGGCTACATCTCATCCAAGGGCTCATTTCACAATTTTCCGAAAAAAATGCACTCCAAACAGGTTCATTCATTCCAACTACTATTATTCAAAATGCCACCAGAGTATGCTGCTCCACCAAAGCTTATGGGATCCAAGCGGGCAGATTACTAAAATAGAATGAAAGTAGAGTGCTCTCTGGTGCATTAATCTTTTTAATAAAACTTCCCAAAGATAAGTTAAACTTACAAAATAGCAGATGATTATAAACATATTGTCCACAATGGTGCCTGGCCTCAGTCTCTCTCAGATCGAGCTCACCGTGCTGTCCTCCTCTGCACTATGATGCTGATGAAGGCAGGGCATGCCGAAACCCAAAATGATGCAATAGGCACCTTTGCTGTCGCTGGCCATAGTGCAGAGGAGAACAGCGCGGTGAGCTCGATCTAAGGGAGACAGAGACTAGGCTCCATCGTGTGCGATATGCTTGTTGTCATCTGCTATTTTGTAAGTGTAACTTTTATCTTTGGGAAGTTTTTTTTATTAAAAAGGCTAATGCACCATAGTGCGCTATACTTTTATTCTGGTTCATTTACAATTTTGCCTAAGAAAACAGCCATGAATAAAGAATGGTACCAAAACCTCTTCCGACAGCAACATCTTTCAACCATCCTAGAACAATTTGGCGAAGAACAATGCCTTTTGCAGCATGATGGAGTACCATTCCATAAGGCCAAAGTGATACCTAAGTGACTCGGGGAGCAAAACGTTGAAAGATTGGCCAGGAAACTTCTACAAACACTGCAGCAGCAATCTTTGTGAAAACCAGTATTTGTGCTATTCTCAACTTTTGCCCAGGGTGGAATTCTGCATCAACAACCATTTAATTGCAACTCCTTGACCTTCTCTAGCTTCAACGTGTAGGGTGGTGTGAGTTTTTTTTTTTTTTTTTTTTCTTCTTCTTTTCTTTTCTTATGGTAGCTGGATAGTGTACTGGATAAGGGCTCTGTCTTTGACATGGGAGACCAGGGTTTGAATCCTGGTTAGGGTCAGTACCTATTCAGTAAGGAGTTCAAGGCAAGACTCCCTAACCCTGCAGGGTGGCCTCTTGAGCGCGTCCTTAGTGGTTGCAGCTCTTGAGTGCTTTGTTTCCGACAGGAGATAAGCGCTATACAAATGTACTTATTATTATTATTATTATTATTATTATTATTATTATTATTAGGGTGGGGTTAGGAAGTGTTTATCTGGCTTTATTTGGGATTGGAGTGGGGGGGGGGGGGGGGTCATTTTTGCTGTGGATGCTCCATGTGTTCTAGTTATGCTCCTGCTTTATTCACTGGAAAAAACATCTCAGGAGAAAACGTTTATTGAATTGCCACCCTTGAGTAAGCAAGGGGGAAAAAAGCTGCTGGTGTAAACCATATGCCGGCCAGGTATTTGTCTTCCCTGATGTGTGACATAACCTAATTTATTGTGCATGGATTTTGCCGGATTTTCTCTTCTACAGGTGCAGCTCCTCATGCGGGTGTGTGACAGGTGGATGTCTGCACACAACCACATGACAGGTGTCTGCAGGTATTCCTGCCAGAGGCCAAACCTCCACCCAGCCAAATGTCTGCAGAATCGGAATTCATTAGTCAAATGAAGCGGTGAGGCAGCAGCAGGGAAGCTCCTTACCCTGAGCAGCCTTGTAGCTGTTTTCTGGTGCCAGAGTCCCTGTCCATAGCTGCAGTGTCAGGAAGTCCCTGCTGCAGGCTCCAGATATGGACAAATAAGACTGAAATGGCTCTAGCAGCTGTAGGAGGAAACGGTTCCAGGAATCTCTGGTCTTGTGGCTGAGCGAGGGGAAGAGCAGCCCAGACTGAGGAATGCATGGCTGGATCCATCTTTGAGTGAGATCCCCGTCCTCCTCCTGCTAGACGTTCAAGATGAGTTCTGGTCTTATGCAGAAAACGTTTCTGTAGTTTCATATAGAACATCTGTTTAGATTGGTTAATGTGCTGGGCATTTATAAACTTGCAGATACTTGTAAGAGGGTTGATCGCTGAAGGCTGAATAATTCACTTTTTTGTTCTCGTGTATCTCCAATCACAGAAACAGGAAAATTTTGCCAACACGCAAACTGGCAGCCTGTTAGAATCCATATTTCACAAAATAAATTTTAATTCGGAAACTGTGTAAGCGTCCTCCAACCTCTTCGCTTAAAGGACCACTCCTGCAAAAAAAGAAAGCCGTTAAAATCTGATGGAACTTACAGGTTTTAGACTAGTCCATCTCCTCATGGGGGACTCTCAGGCTCTTCTTTGTTTTTATAAGCATTTCCTGAATGGCCATTATTAAGTCTGACAAAATTGTTTGCAAGAGAGTAGGGAGACTGGCTGGTATCTTAGGGCCTGAGCTCACTAATGCAGTTGTGTGTGCTTTTCAGTTACACATCAATGTTACAGATGCTGAAAAGCGGACAGAGCCGTGTTAGTGGGCTCAGGCACTTACTATTTTGGTAGTTAAACTGACATTCAAGAAATGCTTTTGAAAACAAAGAAAAACATGAGAATTCCCCATGAGGAGATGGACTATTCCAAAACCTTTTGGTTCTGTCAGATTTTTAACTGCGTACTTTTTTCCGCTTGAGTGGTTCGTTAAGCCAATTTATGCCTGTGCTCCTTTTTGAAAAAAGTAGGGTAGAAGAATGATATACAAAACCAACTTCATCTAAAAATCCAGGGCTGTGGAGTCAGAGTTGGAGTCGGGGCCATTTTGGGTACTCGGCGTTGGAGTCGGTGGTGTGAAAAACTGAGGAGTTGGAGTCAGATGATTTTTGTACCGACTCCGCAGTCTTGTAAAAACCTGTTCACATTCTCAATAGTGCCCGATGGGGATAACGACTTGATACCATGGGCGACATTGCAGACGTGTCGCTTGGAAGAGTGTGTGCGTGTGCGCCGAAGGGATCCAGGACAGATCGCTGCCTGGCTGAGGGCATCGGGGGACTACTGTACACATGCTGGATTCTCTGTGAAGGTGAGTTTCATCTGGCGTGTGTACACCCTTTTACAAGTGTTTAAAATGATAGCCTCCAGACTGGGGTCTGAATACACTCCCACACAGAAGTTTTCTAATTTCTGATAAATTTAGCGTTTCTTTTTGGGGGGGGGGGGATTAGGATAGGATAACCTGTTTTCACATGTCTTCATACCTTTTGCTTAGAGCTACCATTTTATTGGTAACCAGTCCAAACAACTGACCCTCTTTTTTATGGTGGTCTAAGAATGAAAGATATTCTCAACATGCAATATGCAGAGCTCTAATAATGGTTTGTTTATTTTAAATGAGACCTGTGGAGTAATAACTGGAGTTGCTTAGAGCTGCCAATCGCCATCCTACATTTTACAGCTACCAGCTGATTGGTTACTCCTGGGCAACTGCTGACGTTTTTCTGTAGTCTTCCTTGCATTGGTGTTTATACATTTGTCCCTCCAGCACGCTGCAGTTTGTGTCCCTGAGTTACAAAGAGGCATCTAGCATCACTACACAAGTTCCTCCTCTTCCTTGAGAACCACTGCTGAGGTCAGCCATTTTGTTACTAAACAGATTTTATGTTTGAATCCCATCCAGTCTCGCCAAGTCAGTGGGCCAGTCCTGGAACAATATGTGACAGACGTGTAGATGTTATTGAGATGAAGACAGCACAGGCAGCCGCACAGCCAGTGGTTACATCCTCTCTGTGTACTTTGGAGTCCGAAACTGCTTCTTGCTGCAAAAAGACATTCCAACTCATAAAATGAAATCCCTTATATTTCAACACCAAAGGCGAGTTTACATTGGCAGTAGAGGGGGTGGGCTTCATAGTTAACCCCTCCCATGCCCGCAGCATCATTTGGAGAATGTAATCCATGCAGATATTTTAAAAGTAATTCATGCCATTTAAATAACTGCATTAGAATGTGATCTTCACAATTGTGTCTAATTCTTGTAATAAAACTTTTTATTGAAGCATTTTTCATATAACAAACATATATAGACAGAAACAGAATCTGGAGAGTTTCAACCATTCAATTAGTATATATTGAAGACCTTAAACATTATAGCCTATACAACTTGTGCTTTGAGTAAAGATATTCAAATGTCAGAACTTAACAGTTAACAGGATGAACTTGGTCCCACTTCAGTTATATTTGGGAAATTATTGACTCTCCAGAAGGAAAGGACACATCAGTGAGAAAAGAGCAAAAGTTAAGAAGACAAGATGATAGAAAAAGAAGACAGAAAGAAGAAAAGGAAGGGACCCATAACGTAGGATCCCAGAGAGATAGAACATACAAACATATTTACCATGTTTCCCCCTTGGAATCC
The DNA here is from genome assembly GCF_040937935.1 of Hyperolius riggenbachi. Lineage (NCBI taxonomy): Eukaryota > Metazoa > Chordata > Amphibia > Anura > Hyperoliidae > Hyperolius > Hyperolius riggenbachi. The sequence goes on along the minus strand of NC_090656.1, from coordinate 52,520,299 downwards.
CCCGCATATAATTCCCAATAACTAACCAGGATAAAATTAGAACTTTTAAATCCTTCATAATGCCAAGACTATACTTATGGAACATATGTATTAATAATCCGTTATCTAATACAGGGTCAAAAGTAGCGTTTTTATGCCATGTAAGAATTGCATCTAAATAATAGTCCCTTGTAGTGGATCTCTGGAGAGAAGGGATTTAGCTCCGTCCGACTCCCTGTAATCGTACCAGACCGCCCATTTTCTGGTAAAGGCCTCATTACGGTCATGGGCACTGTGAAACCGATCATCTAATCTGCAAATCTCATTCAGCTCAGTAAAAATTTGGTTGACAGTTGGGACATAAGTACTCTTCCAGTTCCTTGCAATGAGGAGTTTAGCTATAATCATAAGAGTGCTTGTTAAGTTTTTTTTTTTTTTGCTTGGGAGATTTTTCCAGGTATCAGATTCAGGAGAGCTATTGTTGGTTTAAATGGGAGGTCTTCCAAATACAGGGAGCGGTTAATATCAAATATTGTGTTCCAAAATGGCTGGATCAGTGGGCAACTCCACCATATATGAATATGTGCCCTCCTGCCCCAGGCATCGCCAACAAGTGGCAGATTCGTCCGCCCTAAATTTAGCAATCAGGGAGGGGCATCTATACCAACGTGCCCAAACCTTGTAGTTCCTTTCTTGGAAGGAGGAGGAAATGGAAGACTTATGGGTCAATGAAAATATTTTTTCCCATTGCTCATCCTTAAGGTTTTCACCTAGATCTGCATCCCATTTAGCTGTTACATTGAGCAAATGCTTCGTGCTGGAAGTACATGCAATCTCAGAATATAGAAGTGAAATTTTATGTTCAGTGTTCACAAAGGGGGAGCATAGGGATTCAAAGGAGGTCAGGCCTCTATGAATGTTCCCCTTTGGTGTTAGGGAGTTATAAAATTCTCTTATCTGCCTCCAGGTGAACCAGTTTATGGTGGGTTTATTAGCCTGGTTCCCAAGCTCTTCCCATTTTAGCAAAGTGGAAGATCCCAAAAGATGGCGTACCTGGGGCCAGAATGCACGATTCCAGCCTAAAAGAGAGCTGGAATGAAGACCCATTGCTAAGTGAGGGTTATCTAATAATGATATAAGAGGACTTGGGATTGTGGAAAGCTTATATTTTTCTCTGATTAAATCCCAGCCTTTAAGAAGGACTTGGGGAGAGAGGGTCATCAGATCCCTCCTAGGCCTCAGGATTGGTTTAGTCCATAATAGGGCCCTGGGATCAGATGCTGAGTACGCTGTGTCCAGCAACACCCACTGTTTGGTTTGTCTGCTTTGAAACCAGTCCACTATCTGGGTTAACAGGACTTCATGATAATAGGCTTGAATATCCGGTAAACCCATTCCTCCTCCCTCCTTGGGACGACTGAGTAGCTTTGAATGGATGCGATGTGGTTTTTTATCCCATACAAAGTTTAAGAAATGCTTATGGATTTTTTTAAGAAAGGAACTAGGCAGCCACACCGGGAGAGCCTGCATAACATATAGAAGTTTTGGTAACACATCCATTTTTAGAACACATATCCTACTGGACCAAGATAAATGCAGTGTCCTCCATCTCTCCAAGTCCCCAAATATTTTAGAAGTCAGGGTGGGGAAGTTAATTTGGAATAGTTCGTTAAGATTTTTCGAGATAAATACCCCAAGATATTTAATCTTGTCCTGTTTCCATTTAAAAGGGAAGAAGGTCGATAAATGTTGTACTACCTTTCCTGGGAGAGTTATGTTAAGGACTTCTGTTTTAGAGATATTTATCTTAAAATTACTCAATGATCCATATTCCGCCACCTCTTGCAAGACATGAGGAAAGGCTATATGAGGATTTAAAATGTAAAGCAGCAAATCATCGGCAAAGATTGCTAATTTTATTTGTGAGTTTTCATAAGGGATACCCTGAATAGAAGAGTTCTTGCGAAGTGCTACGGCCAGGTGCTCCATGCACAACACGTAAAGAAGGGGGGACAGGGGACATCCCTGTCTGGTCCCGTTCCGAACCTGGAAGGCATCCGACAGGGTCCCATTAATTTTAACCCTGGCAGAAGGATTACTATATAGCGCCATCACTTTATCTACAAATTTTTGGTCCATACCTAGATGGGTTAGCATTCCCTCTAAGAATTGCCAGTGGACCCTGTCGAATGCCTTCTCTGCATCAACTGATACTATACAAAGGGGGCTTTTGGTGTGCTGTGCTCTGTGTATGATAAAAATTGTTTTAAGAGTATTGTCCCTTGCCTCTCTTTTGATGACAAATTCCGTTTGATCATTATTTATGATTTGAGGTAGGAGGGGTTTTAACCTTTCAGCTAACATTTTAGAATAGAGTTTTAGGTCTAGGTTTATCAGGGATATGGGACGAAAGTTAGAACAAAAGGAGTAGTCCTTGTCTGGTTTAGGTATTACTGTGATATGTGTAGTGAGGGCCTGTTGGGGGAAATTCTTCTCTTTTGATATGTCATTAAAAGCAGTTAACATCAAGGGAGATAAAAGAGAGCCAAATTTTTTATAGAAGGAGCCCGTGAAACCGTCTGGCCCCGGGCTTTTGCCTGACTTTATGGCTTTGATACACTCAAATAGCTCTTAGTTTGAAAAATCCGCATCTAGTTCTTCCTGGATTTCTGGACATATGGGGGGCAATTTTGTTTTCCTTAGATAAGATTCTAGGCGGTTTTTAAATTCTTGGGGTTGTGAGTCACTTAGGTTATTTTTAAGGTTATATAGGGATTCGTAATATTGTTTAAAGATGTCAGCAATTTCAGAGGTTTTAAATACCTTTAGGCCATTTGGTTTTGAGATAGAATAAATGGTGGAAGTGTTGTTCCTCGGGTGTAGGTAGCGTGCCAGCAGACGGCCGCATTTACCCCCATGCTCATATATCACACCTTTTAGACGCATTCTGTCTGAGAGGGATTTATCATCAAGCAGTGATAGGAGATTATGTCTGGCGTTGGATAAGTCTAGCTCAGTTGAAGGGGAAGGATTTTTCTTGAGATCTTCCTCTAGTTTAGCTATTTTAAGAAATAGATCTTTGATCTGAGTACCTCTTTCTTTTTTTATCCTAGTCCCATGGGAGATCAGAACTCCCCGTATAGTGCATTTAAGAGCCTCCCACTTGATACTTGGCGCTGACTCATCCTTGCTGTGGTCTTGAATAAAGTGTTCAATTGTTTGTTTAATGCCTGACACGCAAATAGGATCTTTCAGTAAATTATCATTAAGTCTCCAGGAGTAGTGAGAGGTACCTGGTTTATTCAGTGAGAAAGAACAGAACACTGGGGCGTGGTCAGACCAGATCCTATTTCCGATAAGCGTATGCATGTTTCTATCTAATAGCCACTGTGGGACCAGTATATAGTCAATGCGGCTATGCGATCTATGGACATGGGAGTAAAATGTATAGTCACGTTCGTTGGGATGTAAAGTCCTCCAGGAGTCGACTAGGGAATACGATTGGAGTTTATTACGAACTTGGGTGAGAGCTTTTGATGTAATAACGGATTTCTGGGAGGAAGAGTCCCAACGGGGATTCAGACTGAAATTGAAGTCTCCGCAGATAATTATATGTCCCTTTGCAAAGGGTTTTAGCTTATTAAGATAGGAAGAAAGTTTCTGGGTCTGATTCTGGTTAGGTAAATAAATATTAGCTATAGTGTATTTGGTGCTATCAATTTCAATATTTATAAAGATATATCTACCCTTGGGGTCCAGAAGAGCATCTATCAGTGAGGCTTTTAAAGATTTATGTAGGCCTATTGATACCCCTTTGGATTTTCCATCAGAATTAGAACTATGGTACCACCTATCATACCACTTTGATTTAATGTTAGGGATGGAATCAGTTCTAAAATGCGTTTCTTGTAGGGCTAGGATAGAAGTTTTCTGTTTGTGGAAGTGGAATAAGACCTGGGATCTTTTTTGGGGAACAATTAAACCCTTGGCATTGAAGGTGGCGATTCTACATTCATCCATCTTGGATTAAGGGATATTTTATCAATGATTTAAATTGTAACCTGGTTTGTTTATTGCTTGGTAAGGGAGGGGGGTTGTCAGCAAATAGAACGAAATTACATACTCTGGTTTGAAAAAGAAGAAACATGGTCAAACAAACAGACAAAAGACCAACAAATATAGAAAGATTCGGTACTAACGCACCGACCCTCACTAATCTCCTTACTTGATCAGAAACAATCTGTGCATCTTCCGGAGTGCTAGAACCAGCACTCCCGGTAAGAGCTCTGATCCGAGTGACGTGGGAACGCATAACGGAAATGCTCCCCCGCCTCACATGGCTTATATACATAGCATAAAACTAAAGCTCTCCAGATAAGGTTTTATGACACCTATCATAACCACTATGTCACACTAGGCTATTATATATAAAATGGCAACATGTTTAGTAGGTAGCTATCATCCATGTCCACATCAATTGTTTACATACAGGCAATAATGCCAATGCTCAGCAGGCTGTATGAATGAGGGCTGAACATAGCAGGCACAATATCAGTAATTATAGATCCCACATGACGATTTGCCCTTAATAAGGACAGATATTAATTTGTCTTGAGTAATGGGGGGTTCTTCAGATGCAAAGGCACCAGATTGTAAGCTCTTAAAGTTAAACTTTTAAAGAGATATAGCATTCATGGATGAAGTTTGACTGAGGAATGATGTGCAATCTTGCGTTGGAAGAGATCACATTAACAAGCAAACTTAGGGCCACAATTTCTGTAGCGGTGGCAAGGGCCTGGGGTGTTACCTCCTGCGTGGGTTTCATCGCCTGTTTACATATTCCCACCTTTCTCGCTGTGGGAGAGCTTGGGGTTCCTGGGAGTGGGATAGTGGCCAGTCTGTAATACTGATCGGAGGCAGGTTGAAGGTCGATCTTATCTTGGCTAAGTCCCTTGGCGTTTTAAAGACCATTGATTTACCTTCATGGGAGATATGTAGGGCAAAAGGATATCCCCAGTGGTAGGTTATGTCTTTATCTCGGAGAGCCTCTAAAAGGGGACGGATCGCTCTTCGGAGCTGTAGTGTTAAAGTGCATAAGTCTGCCATTAGTTGGACCTTGGCTCCGTCGAAGTCAATTTCTCTTTGCGTTCTTGCTGCCGCCATGATGGCCTCCTTCTCCTTATAGTAGTGGACTCGACATATTATGTCCCGTGGTCTGGGTGGGTTAGTAAGGAGGGGGCCCAGGGTTCTATGAGCCCTATCGATTTCTATTTTATGATCCGCAGGTGAGCCCAGGATCTGTTTGAAGAGTCCTTCTACCGTCGGCATGATCTCTGGGGGTTTAGTGGATTCAGGGATTCCTCTAATTCTAATGTTATTTCGTCTGTGCCTGTTCTCCATGTCATCTATTTTTAAATAAATGGCACTAATGTGCTGCGTATTGTCTGCTGTGGCTCTCTCTTGTTTATCCATTCTGGACTCTAGGGAGTCTTGCCTTTTTTCCACCTCTTCCACCCGATGTACTATCTGTCCTATTTCCTGCCGAAACTCAGACATTTCTTTCTTATATACCTCTTCCATTCGGGTTATAAACCTTTCAAAGTCATGTTTGGTCGGAAGAGAGCGGACATATTCCTGTAAGTCTACTTCAATGTATGAGCCCGAGTTCACAGACATGGCGGGTGATGGGGGATTAGAGAGAGGCTGATGACCGGTGTTAGTGGCGTGCACAACGTGGAGGTCCCCCTCTGAAACTGCCCCAGGGTCTGGAGATCGCTGCTGGGCCTGTTGTGAGACCATTTCTAGTGTTACGGGAGAGGGTGAGTTATGCTCATCATGGCGAATTGTACTGCCTCGTGGTTGGGCCTTCCCTCCCTGCCCTGGTGATAGTGATGGCGGCGATCACAACTCCAGTGTGCGATCCGCCTCAGAGGGTGTAGGGGAAGGAGTAACTGACCGTGCTTGCGGATCATCACTGTCCGGCTGGCTTCTCCTTTGTTTCGGAGGAGATGAAGAGGTTTGCTGCTGGGCGCGAGGAGACGCCATGCTGCTTTCCTCCGTCTCTGCTAACCTCCGTTTTAGAGGCCTCAGGAACTTTAGTATATGTGCGGAGCTGCGTTGTTTTGGAGATCTTTTCTTCCCTTCTGCTTAGGAGGGCCCATGTGATGTTTGGCTCGTTCTCTGGAGAGTTAGGAGGCTTAAACGGTGAGGCTGCGGGAGCTCCTGAGAAACACGTCCTCACTCCGCCATGCGTAGGCCACGCCCCCACAATTGTGTCTAATTCTAAGTGGTTGCTGAAAGATTAGTAAAATATCACGTCTGATTCGAGCCGTGTGTTTGTATATTTATGTATACAGTCATGGCCATAGATTTTGAGAATAGCACAAATACTGGTTTTCACAAAATGCTGCTGCATCAGTCTTTATGATGGCATTTTGCATACACTCCAGAGTGTTATGAAGAGTGATCAGATGGATTACAAAGTCCTTCTTTGCCATGGAAATCAACTTAATCCCAAAAAAACCCATTCCCACTGCACAGCCCTGCCACAAACCACCTGCTGAGATCAGTTCAGTAATCTTTCCAACACAGGTGAGAGTGTTGACGAGCACAAGGCGCAAGATCATTTTGCCATGTTAATTGATTTGAGAATTTGGGGAGGTGCCCAATATAACTAGAATAGTGGGTCTAGCTGTAGTTGCTATAAAGTAATATAGAAAGGGGTGGCTTACCTCCCAGCAAGACTCACTCAGATGGAATTAAGGAGTCTTTATTTTAGAACGGTTATACTGTAGACAACGCGTTCCATGGGTCTCAGCTTGCTTCCTCAGGTCAATACAAATAACCTTATTACTGAGCCATGTGGGGCGTGGATGCCTTTTAGATAAAAGGCACCCGTGCACCACACGGCTCAGTAATAAGGTTGTTTTTATTGACCCGAGGAAGCGGGCTGAGACCCATGAAATGCGTTGTCTACCGTATAACCGTTCTAAAATAAAGACTCCTTAATTCCATCTGAGTGAGTCTTCCTTGGAGGTAAGACACCTCTTTCTATGTTACTGTATAGCAGGGGTCCCCAAACATTTTGGGCCGAGGGCCAGGTTAACATACTTCAGACTGCTGGGGGGCCGGAGTATACATAAAATGATGTAGAAGTCTTTGCGTGCCAGACAGTGAAGCAACCTGCCAGGTCACAACCTGCAATCCAATTGGATAACAGTGTCACCTGATGTGGAATTTGATTGGAAACCAGCGAATTACTGCTTTCTGGCTTCATTCTACAGTGGTGTGAAAAACTATTTGCCCCCTTCCTGATTTCTTATTCTTTTGCATTTTTGTCACACTTACATGTTTCAGCTCATCAAAAACCGTTAATTATTAGTCAAAGATAACATAATTGAATACAAAATGCAGTTTTAAATGATGATTTTTATTATTTAGTGAGAAAAAAAAACTCAAAACCTACATGGCCCTGTGTGAAAAAGAAATTGCCCCCTGAACCTAATAACTGGTTAGGCCACCCTTAGCAGCAATAACTGCAATCAAGCGTTTGCGATAACTTGCAACGAGTCTTTTACAGCACTCTGGAGGAATTTTGGCCCACACATCTTTGCAGAATTGTTGTAATTCGGCTTTATTTGAGGGTTTTCTAGCATGAACCACCTTTTTAAGGTCATGCCACAACATCTCAATAGGATTCAGGTCAGGACTTTGACTAGGCCACTCCAAAGTCTTCTTTTTGTTTTTCTTCAGCCATTCAGAGGTGGTTTTGCTGATATGTTTTGGGTCATTGTCCTGCTGCAGCACCCAAGATCGCTTCAGCTTGAGTTGACGAACAGATGGCCAGACATTCTCCTTCAGGATTTTTTGGTAGACAGTAGAATTCATGGTTCCATCTATCACAGCAAGCCTTCCAGGTCCTGAAGCAGCAAAATAACCCCAGACCATCACACTACCACCACCATATTTTACTGTTGGTATGATGTAATGCTGTGTTACTTCTACGCCGGATGTAACGGGACACGCACCTTCCAAAAAGTTCAACTTTTGTCTCGTCGGTCCACAAGGTATTTTCCCAAAAGTTTTGGCAATCATTGAGATTTTTTTTAAGCAAAATTGAGACGAGCCTTAATGTTCTTTTTGCTTAAAAGTGGTTTGCGCCTTGGATATGTGCCGTGCAGACCGTTTTTGCCCAGTCTTTCTTATGGTGGAGTCGTGAACACTGACCTTAATTGAGGCAAGTGAGGCCTGCAGTTCTTTAGATGTTGTCCTGGGGTCTTTTGTGGCCTCTCGGATGAGTTTTCTCTGCGCTCTTGGGGTAATTTTGGTCGGCCGGCCACTCCTGGGAAGGTTCATCATTGTTCCATGTTTTGCCATTTGTGGATAATGGCTCTCACTGTGGTTCGCTGGAGTCCCAAAGCTTTAGAAATGGCTTTATAACCTTTACCAGACTGATAGATCTCAATTACTTTTGTTCTCATTTGTTCCTGACTTCTTTGGATCTTAGCATGATGTCTAGCTTTTGAGGTGCTTTTGGTCTACTTCTGTGTCAGCTCCTATTTAAGTAATTTTCTTGATTGAAACAGGTGTGGCAGTAATCAGGCCTGGGGGTGACTACAGAAATTGAACTCAGGTGTGATAAACCACAGTTAAGTTATTTTTTAACAAGGAGGGCAATCACTTTTTCACACAGGGCCATGTAGATATGGAGTTTTTTTTTCTCACTAAATAATAAAAACCGTCATTTAAAACTGCATTTTGTGTTCAATTATGTTATCTTTTACTACTAGTTAACGGTTTTTGATGAGCAGAAACATTTAAGTGTGACAAACATGCAAAAGAATAATGCTACGTACACACATGCGACAACGATCGTTCGTTGAGAACGACAAACGAACTTTTAATTTATGAAAGAACGACCTAAGTAAAGTTAGTTTTAAAAGGTGTGTAACGATCTGATCGTTAGAACGAACGTTACATCACGTAAAGCAACTATTGCGCCTGCGCATAAAAATGAGAAGTTTCACGGAAAAATTGTGAAATGCGTATGTCAAGCCTAGTACGAACGACCGTTTCCAACGATGTACTACTTTTGCAAACGATCGTCGTTGGTTAAAATCCGCCAAGACAGAACTTTTTTTTTGTAGAGATTTGGCTCGTTCGTCGTTTGCCTTAATAGTCGGTGGTTCGTTTTTTGTAACGATCGTCGTTGGTAAAGATCGGGGAACGATCGTTACAAACGACTATAGTCGCATGTGTGTACGCACCTTAAGAAATCAGGAAGGGGCAAATAGTTTTTCACACCACTGTATATGCTGACCACCAATATTTCAAGATATAGCTGACCGCATCTATAATACATTTTGTGTGTGGTGGGCCGGTAAAAAAGCCTCAGGGGGCCACATTCGGCCCACAGGCCTTAGTTTGAGGGCCACTGCTGTATAGCAACTACAGCTAGACCCACTATTATAGTTATTTTGGGCGCCTCCCCAAATTCTCAAACCAGTTGTTACCTTACACCCCCAAAAGAGATGTTAGCCCTTACTACTCATGCACGGAGTTCACCAGTAGAAAGGCCCACAGGAGGAGAGCGACCACCCAGTTCCAGAAGGTTCCGAGATACCAAGTAGGAACGGTTATTTTTCCGCATGCCTATATGGTGGTTTCAGAACTGCAACCCATTCTTGTAAGTATATACTACCCACAATCCCCCACCGATTTATCCACTTAACGATACTGCATTATTGGGCTCCCGGTCTTCCCCCTCTCTACAGGCCAAACAATCTCCACTCCCCTTGTGAAGGGACTTCCAGAGATCTGGACCAAAACCATGTTAATTGAGTTAGGACTCTTCCAGATGGGCAGCAGACAGCTTTTTAATGCTCGGTATTGGTGCCGGAAATACAGGACCCCGATAGAGTCAGATCTGATTGTGGCCATGCTAAGACTCGACAGGTCGCTGTCCTCTGCTGCCAGGTAACACCACTGCTTGACACACAAGGTGTTACTACTGCAGCTATCTGCGTCCCATCTGCCGCCATTCGGGTGCAATTTAAAGGAGTACTGTAGTGAGAGGTATATGGAGGCGGCCATATTTATTTCCTTTTAAGCAATACCAGTTCCCTGGCAGCCCTGCTGGTCTATTTGGCTGAAGACATGTCTGAATCACACCAGAAACAAGCATGCAGCTAATCTTGTCATATCTGTCAAATTTGTCAAACACCTGATCTGCTGCATGCTTGTTCAGGGCCTATGGCTGAAAGTATTAGAGGCAGAGGATTAGCAGGATAGCCAGGCAACTGGTATTGCTTAAATGAAAATAAAACTGGCGGCCTCCATATACTTCTCACTACAGTTCTCATTTAAATTGCACCTGAATGGCAGTCATGGGTGGCAGATGGGACGCTGAACTGTCTAACAAACGAGCAGTTCGTATGTTCATTTAAAAAACGTTTTAGAATAAGCAGACTGGATGCTTTAAAAGGAGGGTGATGCATGTTAACCATGGTTACCCGCAAGGAAACACGTCCAGTTATCATTGCATTGCATAAAAAGGGTTTCACTGGAAAGGATATGTCTGATAAGAAAATTTCACCTACCGTATTTTTCGGACTATAAGACGCTCCGGACTATAAGACGCACCTAGGTTTAGAGGACAGAAAAACAAGGAAAAAAAGATGTACACTGAACCTGGTGCATCCATATTCCAGGAGTGACTTATGGACCTTCCCGCCCAGTTATTGTTCCCTTTGTGCTCCTGTTTCCTCCTGTGTCCTCCATCCCCCTGTGTTCTGTGTTTGTTTCCTCTGTGCCCCTGAGTCCTCTGTCTCCCTGGGTCCTCTGTCTCCTGTGTCCCTTTGTCATACTGCGTCCTCTGTCAGGAGAAATCCTTCAGTGTCTGGCCAACTTAAGTCACTGCTGGGTAACAAGGTACAAGGGTTCATGAGTAAAAAAGTAATGCAAATGCAATTTACAATAAAAACAAGGTGGAAATGATAATTATAACTACAGTACATATAATGCCACAGTTCATAGATCCCTAGGGATAATACAAAGTGCTACAGTGCAATAAATCTGTACAAAAAAGTGCTGATGTGCGGAGTTTCCCTGCAGTCACAAAATGATTAGCTCTGTCAGTAAAAAGTGCACTAATGCCATAAATCCTATGAACTGTAATCCCTGCAAATCACATTTGAAGAGATGCCTGCCTCACAAATGCATAGAAAAATGAGAACGAACACACCAAGGGGCAAAGATTACCTGGTGCATGGAAGCACAGCAGCTCTCAGGTCAAGATGTGAAGAGTGCGTGGATCAAGCTCTATCACTCCATGCGGCATAGGAAGAGGATGACCACAAGCACGAGCGTTGCCATGGGAAAGCCGGTGATGGGATGAGTGGGCGGAACCCGAGCATCGCCGCGGACAGAACCAATGGAGAGGCCGGTGATGGCAGAGGGCGGGGGGGGGGGGGGGGGACAAGCATGCCACGGGAAAGCCGGTGATGGGATGAGAGTGGGCGGAACCCGAGCATCGCCGTGGGCAGAACCAATGGAGAGGCCGGTGATGGCAGAGGGCGGGGGGAAGACAAGCATGCCCGCAAGCCAAACCATTGCCACGGGAAAGCCAGTGAGGGGAAGAGTGGGCGGAACCCGAGCATCGCCGCGGACCAAACATATTGAGACGCCGGGGATGGGCAGAGGGCGGGGGAGAAGACTAGCATGCCCGCAAGCCAAACCGTTGAAGAGCCCGGTAATGAAAAGAGGGCGGGCGGAACACGAGGACAGCCGCAGGTCACAGCAATGTAGAAGCCGGTGATGGGCGGGCAGAACACAAGCGTGGCACAGCTTGGGAATACATCTGCGAATCAGGTGGTGGGCGCTGCCTCAGCCAACCAATCATGGCCGCCCACAGCTCCCTGCTACTGAGGAAGTGCAGTGATTGGCCCCAATGGTCCCGCCCGCAGGACTAGCGCGTCCTGTAAGGAGAAGGAGTTAGCTGTGGAGGCTTATGATTGGCGGGCTGAGGCAGCGCCCCCCGCCTGATTCGCAGATGCACTCCCAAGCTGTGCTGACGTTTAGGATACAATATTTCCATAACCTGCGGCGTGCAGCATATGGATATGTAGGGTATATCGAAGGAGGAGGGGGTGGGGGACAGCACATCGGAGGGGACAGGAGGAAGGAGAATGGGAACAGCGCCAGTGAAAATGTTGTATTCGGACTATAAGACGCACCCACTTTCTCCCCCCACTTTTGGGGGAGAAAAAGTGCGTCTTATAGTCCGAAAAATACGGTAAATCAACCATACATTAGATAATCAAGAGCTTCAAGGAGAGATATTCGGTTGTTGTGAAGAAGGCTTCAGGCAGCCAAAAAACATCCAGCAAGCACCAGGACCGTTTCCTAAATATGATTCAACTGTGGGTTCTGGGTGCCACCAGTGCAGAGCGTGTTCCGGATTGGCAGCAGGCTGGTGTGAGTGCATCTGCATGCACAGTGAGGGAAAATACTTTTGGAGGATGGTCTGGTGAGAAGGGCAGCAAAGAAGCCACTTTTCTCCAAGAAAACTGCTGAGGATCGGGGTGTAGTCCTTTTCTCTGATGAAGCCTTTTCATAATGTTTGGGGCATCTAGCAAACTGATTGTCCAGAGAAAAAAAGGTGAGCCTGAAACGTATGATATGCTTGTAATTATATTTCAGTATCCCACAGAAACAACGGACAAAAAGATCTAAAAAAACGCAAAGCAGCAAACTTTGTGAAAACCAGTATTTGTAGCATTCTATAGACTTTTGGCCATGCCTGTAATATGTACAGTGTCTGGTATTACATGACACTGTTAATGGAGTTTTTCTGTTCATGGCCGAGCAGGTTGCCATGGTTACAGGGCGCTTTCAGATGCTAGGTTGAAAAGACTCCTCCTCAATGGATTTTGTTTTGGCTGAGAGAGATTTGTTCTGGTAATTAAACATCTCTACACAGCAAAGTGTCAGCTGAAATTGTCAATTTCCATCTGGTCTGATTAAAATGCCATGTCTAGTAATATATTTACCCCAGCAGGACAATAAGCTAATGGTGGCCATACATGGTACAATAAAAACGTTCGATTTTCCCGTTTATTTGATCTAAATGATCGAATTGAATGAAAGTTGAAAAGATTTTTTTTTTCGATCAAGAAATTCGAACGATTATCCCGTTTTTTTCTGGAAAAATGATCGGACATGCTGGAAAAATCTTTATATTCGATCTAATGGAATAATCGAACTAAATTATCTAATTGAAAAATTGTACCATGTATGGCCACCTTAAGGAGAGATTGATTTACTAGTAGAGAGTGCTGGGGAATATAAGTGGCCCTACAAACCTGAGCTGGATTTTTAAGAAATGCCTGATGGTGACAATTGGCTGCTACCCTCACTTGGGTAATATCAGGATACAGTGCCTTGCTGGCTGAGTCCTCTAGGTCTAGTTACTGTTGGGACAACATTGCAGTTTTATTGGGCAGATCAGGTCATTGTTCACTGTCCAAACCGCCTCCTTTCTATTTCTCGCCCATGTGAGCTAGTTTTGGAGGAGCTTGGAGGGTGCAAGAGATAGTGGTAGTGTTTTTTTTTTTTTTTTTTTTTTTTTTTTTTTTCTTCCCCTATGGGCACAGATCACCTGACTCAGACCACCTCTACCCAGGACTTTGGAGTCAGAGTTGAGGAGTTGGAGTCATTTTTGGACACCTGGAGTCAGTTTCATAAACGGATGTCGGATGATTTTTTTTTTTTTTTTTGGTGTTAGTACTGACTATACGGCCCTGCCGGGGCTGTGGAGTCAGAGCAATTTTTGGGTTCCTGGAGTCGGAGGCGTCTGAGCTGGCGTCTGATTATTTTTGTACCGACTTCACCACACTTTGCCGCTAAGAAATTAGTTGTTTTTTTGTGACTAGCACCGCAGCTACAACTAAGCAGAATCTTATCTTACTCTCCATTTCCTCAATGCTCGTTTTGTTTAAAAACTGTTAAACTCTGACCATATCCTCCGCAATGTTTTATTTAACTCTTTAAAACGGGGGGGGGGGGGTTGAGTGAAGGGTTTAGTGCTTTTATTACATATTGACATATTAAGCCGGATTAAACTCTCCTGTACTGTAGCCGCAGTGTTGGCCACATTTCACTGAGGTTCCCATTAATGGTTTTATTTCCCAGTCTATCGACTTTACTAACATTCACGTACCATTGATGGTACCGATCAGTGACGAACGATCATTCTGTAGTCCGTCGGTTCAAATTACATCTCAATTAGATTGCTTATCGTTTTTGCCTCTGGTGGGCCAAAAGTATAGTTTTGCAATAATTTGCAACGTTCAGATGGTCGATGGATTGTTGGAGAGAATGTACGGTTAATTGGCATTTTATTAAGCTGGTGATGAGACAAATGAAAACTTGTAAAAGAACATCAATTGGCTTTTTCTCAAAAGCGAAGGTGGGAGTGGGCAATGTCAGGTGGATGGGTCACAGAAGTTATAGAAAGATATGTACACCACTTTCTACACAAGCGAGTTACACTAAGATGGTGTAAAAGGGTGTGTTTGTTTGTTTTTATTTGTTCGTTGTAGGTGTGTGCGTATAACTTATTTGGCTACCTTGAAAAGGTTTCGGTTACAAAGGATGATTGGCTGTTTTGAAAGGAGGGGTTAGACCTAAACGCGGTTGGTACTTTCATGCATAGATGGCTGCCAGGGACGGTTGGCCCATGATGCCAAGTGATGCATTTGCGTCAGGCAGCATGGGTTCTGGGATGGCATTCTGCCCTCCACCGCGGCTTCTGCTCGTGTTACCTTATGAAAGGTAATGGAAGGAAGCAGGACAGCGGCTCCCTGTAGCGGTAATGTATATAACTGTTACCAAGGGTACCGCTGTTCTTCTTCCTTCCTCTTCACAGTAGACACAGGACACGCTGCTGTGAGAGAGGACAAATATCGCACAGGAGAGGGGGCAGGCAGGGACTCTAATGGAGGACTATACATAAGTTTTTGAGGTAACAAACCTCAGAGATCTGTATAATTGCAGGCACGAAAAGCTAGATGCTGTGGGTATATATAATAAAATTGATCCCACTACGCAATAATTGCTTATAAATAACACTGCAATCTTATTCACAACCAGTTTGAGAGATTCTAAATAAGGACTAATGGTATCACATGTATATGCAAAATTATAAACATTTTATTAAGCGATCATCTTATAAAAAACCAGACAATTTAAAATCCTAGAGCAAGTGGCTGGAGCCACTAATCGCACATAACTGGCCAGTTTGCATTAATATTCACATAACCCACACACAATGTGTATTACTACAGCGCTGTCGAAAATTACAAGCACGGACTATTGAGCATGCATGCATAGAGATACGCAGCTTGTTGCTTACAAGACTAACTCTGCTTCCTGCATCTATACTAATAGCCATCTATATGATTCACTTACAGCTTGCCGCTGCTCTGTTCTATATGACAGCCTAAACAGTGCAGTGTGGACTGTTTCTATTAAAAAATTGCAAGATTAACTGAGCTATTAGGGGCAAAGGTGGTACCACCAGTTTCAATAGCAGTAACCAAACTATTAGTGAGGTTGCGTGAGAATTGTGTGTGGGTTTTGTGAATATTTATTGCAAACTGGCCAGTTATATGCGATTAGTGGCTCCAGCCACTTGCTCTTTGATTTTAAATTGTTTTTTTTATAAGATGATCGCTTAATAAAATGTTTATAATTTTGCATATACATGTGATACTATTAGTCCTTATTTAGAAACTCTAATGGAGGAAGCAGCCGCCAGCTCATAAGGTAACCCGAGCGGAGGGGGAGCAGGCACTGGGGGTGACTATACTAGCTATATTGGGGCAACTATACTGGCTACCCTATATAGGGGGCACCTATACCTGGCTACCTACCTATACTGTGGAATGAACATTTTCGGGTTCTGTGTGATCACTCCAAATCGGGGGGCACTAGGTTAGAGTGCATCCTCACAAGTTTGAATGGACTGACTGAGGCATGCCTACAGCAGTTAATGTCACTGTGATGATTTTTTTTACTTTGGGCAGAAGAAAGGACAGCAAGGGTGGCTGAGAATCCATGACTGGGTGAGCGGAGGATGGCACAGAAGAGGTAGCGATAGTGATAGAAAAAGATAGCACATCTGAATTGTTGCTGAATTGCCACAGACCTCTCTTCTTGGGCATCAATTACAGTCATGGGAAGTAGACTAGATACATGAGAGCAATATCTTTTATTCAAAGGAAGAAAGTGGGAGATTGTTATCTAAATATAATGGGATTTGATAATACTGTTTCAGTAACCTGTCATGTGTGACTGTGTTCCTGCACTCCCTGTGCATGCGAGTGACATCGGGAGGCGGGCGGGTCACCTGAGCGGCCTTGTTAGCTCAATGCTGTTGTTTTGTAGCTCAGGTTCCTCATCCTTCTCCCAGCTGGGTGGAACCCGGTAATTATGTCATTATAATGTCACACATCTAAACAGAGCTCAGGGTGTTGATTCCACCCTCTGTCTGATGAGAAAAAAGAACCAAGGCTGTTTTCAGTGAATATCTGTCATTTAAATCTGACCTCCTTCTTCATATGCATAGGCATGTATTTATTGTTATACATTTGTATGGTGCTGACCTGTTTCTGCAATGTTTTGCAGACAAATTTAAAAAAACAAAAAACACACTACTCAGATAAGGAAGAAAAATGGAGGAAATGTACAGATAAAGAATTCTGATTGGTTCCTTTGAATTATTTTTATTTATTTTTTTTGGTATCAGTTTGCATCAGACTTCTTCCAGTTCCCTCATATGCTTCCATAATAGTAGTATACATGTTACCTACTTGGTCGTCACTAACTTCGGTATGCAGCCTCTCCACACCCAAACGCCCACCTTGTTGCCCAATGCATTCGATACCAGTGTTTCAATTCATACATACCGTAGTTTGGGTTGGAAAAAAGGCATACATCCATTGAGTTCATGACGTACGCATCCTCCTGGTGCTGGATGTATACGCATAGATGGTGTATTGCGCCAGTGTTCTCCCCAGAATTTTTTTTACAGACGGGTGGCATGAAATAGTAGCCGGGTGGCATGAAAAAGTAGCCGGGTGGGGCGAGATGAGACTGCAGGGCCAGTGCTTCTGTGAGCAACTCTGCTTACAGCATAGGAGGAGGTGAGACGATGACAGCCGGGTGGTCGCCAAAACTAGCCGGGTGGTCACGAAAACTAGCCGGGTGGAGCACCCGGTTAAAAGAGACTGGGGAGAACACTGTGGTCCAACCCTAGAAAGATTGACCATTCCAATGTACTGTTGTACAGATGTACAATTTGGGGGTACTAGAGTGGCTGGATGGCTGCTTTCCTGCTGAGTAGGGTGTGAACTGAACTGTGATGGAGACTGGGTAGGTAGCAGTCTTTGTAAGTAAAACTGTGGATCAAGTATTTTGTTTTGTTTTTGTTTGTTTGTTTGTTTGTTTCATACAACTCTTGTAAACAGTTAGCGCTAACCTACCCCCAGTCATAACCTTCCTTTTGGGTACTTGAACCTAACCAATATTTATTATAACTTTGAAAAGTAACTGGTTCATACCTTATGTTGTCTTCACTGCTCAGAGTTTCAGCTATTTATTAACTTAACAGTGACGCTTAAATAGAACTTTCATTGCTAATGAATCTGTGTTAACAAAGATGTGGGCTCTGTTAGGTTTTCGGCGCTAGTTGCTTAATTTTGGCACTGGTATTGCTGAATGTTCTTATGGGTATTAATGGCCATAGACGCTTAAAGAGGAACTCCAGCCTAAACAAACATACTGTCAACTAAAATAGGTAATATAATCTCTTACCCACCCTGTTTTAAAAGAACAGGTAAATGTTTGTGATTTCATGAGGGCAGCCATCTTTTTGGTTGAAAGGAGGTGACGGGGAGCATGAGACACAGTTCCAACTGTCTTGTGGCCTGATCAGACCTCCCAGTTGCTAAGCAACGAGAACAACATCAGAAATCCCATCATGCTTTGCACAGCATCGGGGGAAAAATGCTCAGGCAGTTTTCTTTGATGGGGTGGGGCTTAGCTTCTGTGCAGCTAAACATGGTAAGCTTTGGTAAGAAAAACAAAGTTCTAATGCTGTGAAACTGTTAAAGAAACACCAAGTCTTTTCAGTGCTGCTGAGTAGATTTTTAGTCTGAAGGTTCACTTTAAGCTTAGAACCTACTGGTATCTAAAATAAACACTTAGCTGGTGTAGCCCCATCCCCGCAATGGCACGCAAGGATTCCCCAGAGTTGAAATTTAACTGATTTGGTCCCTGTCCCCAAAAGAGTTCTGTCTACTTTCCCATACACAGCCAATTCAGTGCCAGGTCGGGCTAGTCCAGGAATAGGGGTGGTCAATGAGATGCAAAACATTCTGCGTTAATACTGGATGATGCAGATCTTGTATGCAAATTATTGCTGCTTGAAAATACTTAAAGGGGCACTACAGCGAAAAACTGTAAAATTTTAAATATGTGCAAACATATACAAATAAGAAGTGTGTTTTTTCCAGAGTAAAATGAGCCATAAATTACTTTTCTCCTATGTTGCTGTCACTTACAGTAGGTAGTAGGAATCTGACAGAAGTGACAGGTTTTGGACTAGTCCATCTATTCATAGGGGATTCTCAGCAAGGCTTTCATTCTTTATAAAGATATTCTCTGAAAAAGATTTATACAATGATGCTGGCCAGCCTCCCTGTGTTTGGCAGTTGGACAGAGCAACTGCTATTCACCAAGTGCTTTTGAAAATAAATATATCCCTGAGAATCCCCTATAAAGAGATGGACTAGTCCAAAACCTGTCACTTCTGTCAGATTTCTACTACCTACTGTAAGTGACAGCAACATAGGAGAAAAGTAATTTATGGCTCATATTACATGTTACATATTCTAAATTTTACAGTTTTAGAATTAGAATTCTGCCTATGTGGTATTCCATTGGCCTTTTTCAGTCTGCATGAATTTGCATAATCGTGCATCAGCTTGAAATGATTTGCCTCTAATTAACCATCCATATTCAGGAACTGGTGTTCTTGTATGCATTCACCAGATCATTGCTTATATGAATAAAAAAAGTTGCTGCTTTACCCAGGGCTGTGGAGTTGGAGTCAAGGAGTCGGAGCAATTTTATGTAGTTGGAGTCTGAGTCGGTGGTTTCATAAACTAAAGGAGTCTGAGCCAGCAGTCGAATGATTTTTGTACCAAATCCACAGCCCTGGTAAGTATTAGACTAAGTAGTCAGAGTCGAGGATTATGAGCCATTTTGGGTACCTGGAGTCGGAGTTGGAGGTTTCATATACTGCGGAGTCAGAGCTGGATGATTTTTGTACCGACTCCACAGCCCTGGCTTTACCAATGCAGACTGATATGCAATTACGGTAACTTTCTCCTGAGTTTTCTCCTAGATGATCATTTTTTCATCTTGTATTTAAAATAATTTTTGGGGTGTTTTTCTTGCTTGCTTCTGGTTTAAAATGCATTCTATACAAGTTGTGAAAATATCACCTAGGAGAAAACTCAGGAGAAAAATTATTATTATTATTATTGTATAGCGTCAACCTCTTCTGCAGCACTGTACATGGTATATTGTCTTTTTCACTTATCTGTTCCTCAGAGGGGCTCACAATCGAATCCCTACCATGGCCATGTGTCTATGTATGTATCATATGTATCATATTAAAATTACTGAAATTACATAGCAAATAAGTAGTTGAATGCACAAATGTCATGCAACTGCTCAGCAAAAAACATTCTTGTATAGTGCATGTATCGTAGTCTAGGGCCAATTTAGGGGATACCAATTAACTTATCTGTATGTTTTTGGGATGTGGGAGGAAACTGAAGTGCCCAGAGGAAACCCATGCATACACACGGAGAACAAAAAAACTCCTTGCAGAATTTGCCCTTGCTGGGATTCGAACTGGGAATCCAGGCACTGCAAGGCGAGAGCGCTAGCCACCACGCTACTGTGCTGCTTATGGGCCCCAGTTTCTTCTTATACAATCCCCACCAGTCACTTGGAACAGGGACAATTAAAAAAAAAAAAAAAAAAAAAAAAAAAAATTATGCCAAAGGCCTGCTGTAATAGCTGACCAGTAATAAACTATCTAACAGCGTGAGGAGGAGAGGAAACTTAGCAGAGCTGTCCGTGAATGTGTGCATGAAGAAACTTGCCAAACTCAAGAGTTTTGCTACTGTAAAGCCCTGGCACTTCTCACAGAAGTTTGTATGTCCCCACTCATCATACAGAGGACAGAATCATCAGATGACAGCAGATGCTGACTGCCATCACACACCAGGAATTGATAGAGATGCAGGGAACCCTGGAATTTAGGCAGAACAGAGCAAAGCAGGAAAGGTGACTTACTTTGACATGTGACCTCTTATCTCTCCAAGTCCTGCGCCCTTCTACTTTTTTTTTATTGCCCAAGGTCATGGCCTTTGTGGCATTCCTAGAAATCCAGCCCGGCAATTGAAAGCATGATAGGCTATCAGCAGGGAGGGATGCAGTCGGAAGCCATGATGGGCTGACAGTTAGTAGCATATCTTTCCTCCATGGTCTCTGGTTTTGCCCAAAACACCAAAAATCAGACTTGGCTAGAACCGAATTTCAGGTGGTGTTTTTGGTGGAATCTGAACCCTAATATATAGAGCTGAAAGGCCCAGAGTACTTGCCAGTGTGCTGTGAGCATTCTGCTTGTTTGATTTAGATCACAAATGCGGATGGCCATGCGTGCGGTACGAACGCACGCCATCCGCGTTTGTGTGCGTTGCGTGGCTGATCCCATCACTGAAAAGTGAATGGGACAGCCGCGCGTTTTTGCTAAATCTGCGTGCAGCATGCATTCTCGGACCGCACAGGTCCGGAACGCATGCAGTGTGAACATCAGACAGTGCACTCTATGCACTGTCTGATGTCGTGCGTGTTGGCCTTCTGCACGCGTTTCCAAAACGCGGCTGGAAACGCGTGCAGTCTGAACGGGCCCTTAGGCTATTTCACAACCAGAACCTGGACATTGCAGCTAGTTTTAAACTTAGACTGCTTAGGACCAGCAAATTGCAGTATAAAGTAGATTAATCATTACTCTTCATTGTATCATCACGGAGTAAGGGTTAATGATTACCCTACAGTAAAGAATGATGTAATCCCCCAACTGTGGCAATAAGCTGATTGTACTAGTCTATCATATCTCCCTGTGGTATTGTGGTTTGATGGCTATTAAATCAGTGTGTGTAATATTTCTGTGCCTGTCTTGTGGTCTTCATTCATTTTTTTTTAATGTTGCTGCTCTTACCTCCTGTGGGAAGAACAGTCTCTTGGCAGCTTCTGTGCCGGCCTGTTTTTCAGCCAAGTCATTGAGATATGGATTGGTTTATGTGATGCGCAAAAGAGCCTGTTTGTCCTGATATCTTTTGGCTTCTGCTTCATCCTATTTCCACTGGCATAATAGTGCATCTGAGGAAATGAACTACAGTGGCTTGCAAAAGTATTCGGCCCCCTTGAAGTTTTCCACATTTTGTCATATTACTGCCACAAACATGAATCGATTTTATTGGAATTCCACGTGAAAGACCAATACAAAGTGGTGTACAGGTGAGAAGTGGAACGAAAATACATACATTTTTCCAAACATTTTTTACAAATCAATAACTGCAAAGTGGGGTGTGCGTAATTATTCAGCCCCCTTTGGTCTGAGTGCAGTCAGTTGCCCATAGACATTGCCTGATGAGTGCACACCAGACAGATCAGGGATAAAGTTATTGAGAAATTTAAAGCAGGCTTAGGCTACAAAAAGATTTCCAAAGCCTTGAACATCCCACTGAGCACTGTTCAAGCAATCATTCAGAAATGGAAGGAGTATAGCACAACTGTAAACCTACCAAGACAAGGCCATCCACCTAAACTCACAGGCCGAACAAGGAGAGCACTGATCAGAAATGCAGTCAGGAGGCCCATGGTGACTCTGGACGAGCTGCAGAGATGTACAGCTCAGGTGGGGGAATCTGTCCATAGGACAACTATTAGTCGTGCACTGCACAAAGTTTGCTCTTATGGAAGAGTGACAAGAAGAAAGCCATTGTTAACAGAAAAGCATAAGGAGTCCCATTTGCAGTTTGCCACAAGCCATGTGGGGGACACAGCAACCATGTGGAAGAAGGTGCTCTGGTTGGATGAGACCAAATTGGAACTTTTTGGCCAAAATGCAAAACGCTATGTGTGGCAGAAAACTAACACTGAACATCACTCAGAACACACCATCCCCACTGTCAAATATCGTGGCGGCAGCATCATGCTCTGGGGTTGCTTCTCTTCTGCAGGGACAGGGAAGCTGGTCAGAGTTGTTGGGAAGATGGATGGAGCCAAATACAGGGCAAACTTGAAAGAAAACCTATGGAGCCTGCAAAAGACTTGAGACTGGGGGGGAGGTTCACCTTCCAGCAGGACAACGATCCTAAAAATAAAGCCAGGGCAACAATGGAATGGTTTAAAAAAACATATCCATGTGTTAGAATGGCCCAGTCAAAGTCCAGATCTAAATCCAATCGAGAATCTGTGGTAAGATCTGAAAACTGCTGTTCACAAACGCTGTCCATCTAATCTGACTGAGCTGGAGCTGTTTTGCAAAAACGAATGGGCAAGAATTTCAGTCTCTAGATGTGCAAAGCTGGTAGAGACATACCCTAAAAGACTGGCAGCTGTAATTGCAGCAAAAGGTGGTTCTACAAAGTATTGACTCAGGGGGCTGAATAATTACGCACACGCCACTTTGCAGTTATTGATTTGTAAAAAATGTTTGGAAAATGTATGTATTTTCGTTCCACTTCTCACATGTACACCACTTTGTAGTGATCTTTCACGTGGAATTCCAATAAAATTGATTTGTTTGTGGCGGTAATGTGACAAAATGTGGAAAACTTCAAGGGGGCTTAATACTTTTGCAAGCCACTGTATATGTAGACCCAGCTTCTTTGAGAGTTTGGCTATCTACATCTGTTTTTAGAACTGGGTTTCCAAAAAGTTAATCCATTGTGAAAAACAGGGCTTTGGAGTCGGGGCAAATTTGGGCACTCTGAGTTGGAGTCGGAGTTGTTGATTTCATAAACTGAGTCGAAGTCGGATGATTTGTACAAAATCCACAGCCCTGTTAAGTGTTAGACTAAGGAGTCATTTTGGGTACCCGGAGTCTGAGTTGGAGTCGTGGTTTCATAAACCGAGGAGTCGGAAGATTTTTGTACATAGCGCAGCGCTGGACATTAATTTAGGTTACAGACAATATTTAGGGGTGACATACAGCAATATGACAATACAGGAATACAAGAAAACCAGATAACACAGCACAGTATGAGTACAAGGTAATGCTTAGTCACTGGAGGGGAGCATGGAGATTAGGCAAGTTAGGTTCACTCAAATGCATAGCATGGGTGCACAGTAATGGAGGTGCATGATCAGGTAGGACCCAAAAGGAGGAGGACCCTGCCCAAAGGCTTACAATCTAGAAGGAGAGGTTGGGACACAAGAGGTAGGGGACCAGAGTTCAGCTGTGGGTTTAGAGCAATTGTGAGGGGTGGTAAGCCAGAGCGAAAAGGTGAGTTTTGAGGGCCGTCTTGAAGGTGTTGAAGGAGAGGGCTGCCCTAATGGGTGGAGGTAGGGAGTGCCATAGTGTTGGAGCGGCTCTTAAGTCTTGGAGGCGTGCATGGGACTGGGTGATGCGGGGGATGGTCAGGCGAAGTTCATTGGAGGAGCGGAGTGAGCGGCTTGGTGTGTATCTCTGAGTAAGATCAAAAATATAGGTTGGACAGGTTTTGTGGACGGATTTGTAGGTCAGACACTATCTTGAATCTGATTCTGGACTGGATAGGAAGCCAGTGGAGGGATTCACGGAGGGGAGCCGCCCTGGTGGAGCGATGGGAGGAGTAGATAATTCTGGCTGCCGCATTCATGATGGACTGCAGTGGGGCTATTCGGGTCATAGGGAGACCAGACAGAAGGGCATTGCAGTAGTCGAGGCGGGAAAATGAGTGTATGGATGAGGAGTTTGGTGGTGGCAGAGGTCAGGAAAGGGCGAATCTTACAGATGTTACAAAGGTGGAAGTTGCAGGACTTTGTGAGGTTTTGGATGTGGGGAGTGAATGGTAGTGTGGTTAACAGTGACCTGCACATCTGGGAGGTCCAGGGATGGGGGGGGGGGGAGATCATAAATTCCGTTTTGTCTAGAATCTCTAGATTTAGTTTCAGGAACCAGTTCATTCAGGTTTGATGGCTTCCGAGCATGGACAGCTCTCTTTAATTCACACCACAGATTTTCAATTATATTCCTGTCTGGGGACTGAGATTGCCATTCCAGAACATTCTACTTGTTCCTCTGCATGAATGCCTTAGTGGATTTTGAGCAGTGTTTAGGGTCAGAAAAATGATCGGAAATAATATCGGACATGACAGAATTTCTCTATTGAACCATCTATCTGCCGAAAAAACTTATGGTGTGTACATAGCATAACACTGCAGACTTGTCTCCTGTTGAAAAGTTTTGGCACATGGTGAAGCAAAAAAACAAAAAAAAAACAAAGCGCTTCTAAACGGTTGCAGCCAAAATCTTATATCAAGCAATTTTCAAAACTAGAGCCATTGGTATCTTTTCTCAGATATTTACAGTGTTGGTAAGAGGTGACACAGCGCACTGGCAAACGTGGTCTATGTGACCTCTGAAACTGATACAAGGGACATTCTTATCAGCTTGTGCTGCTCTTAGTCCCCTTTCTTCAATGCGCACGTCCAGAAGCCAGGCAGATCTGATAATGTTGCATGTGTAATGAATATGTTATACTCACCAAGCTTCGCTCAGACCTGTTGCTAATCGGGCTTCTGCTCGCGCGCGCGTAGGAAAGGTGGCTATTTGACCTGTTTGTATCAGCGCGTCACGCCGTACGGTGTGACGCGTACGCACTCTCACGCACGCGCACCTCTGGCCGCATCTACGCGTGCGCGGGACATTGCGACCTCTATTACGCATGCGCGATATGATAGGGTTGCTGGCACGCATGTGCATACGCATGCGCGTAGTAAGACGTACCATTGTACGCATGCGTGATGCGGATCAATTGGCGCCAAAAGCCCTATTTAAACCCCATCTGTTTGACAGTTCAGTGCTGTCTGTTTGTGCAGCTTGTGGTACTTGTTACTTTGTTCGTGTGGATTACTGATTGACTTCCTGCTACTGAACCCTGGCTTTCCCTGACTACGATTGAACTCCGCCTGTCCTGACTCCTTGGCTTGTTACCCGTGTTGCTTGAACTCTGCCTGCCTCGACCTTTGCTTGTTTCTCGCTCCTGATTGAACTCCGCCTGCCCTGATCCCGGACCGCCTGACTACTCTTCCGCCTGCTGACTTTGCACCTTGCCTCGGTTACTTGCTCTACAACGCAGTATCATCTGTTCTCTGAGCCACTGTTGAATCTTCCTAAGCGCAACCTGGTGGGCACTAGGCAGCTAAGTTTCACTTCCCCCTCCTGGGGTTGTGGTCCTGCTTCCCCCTCAAGGGGTCGTGGGTGAAGACCCGTGGTCACTTAGATTCTGTGCTTAGAAGGTTCTGCTCACAGTGGCAAGGTCAACAGCCTACGGTAACCGCAACCATAACAGAACAGACAGCCATCATGGATGCTGCCGGAGCACATTCTGATATGGACACACTTTGCAAGATGGTCTCTGAACTCAGTATATCCGTCCAGACCATACAAAACAACTTTGTGCAACTACAGACTCAAGTTCAAGCCTTGCCAGTTTCAGGCCCACCTGTTCCTGCAACCAATGTCACGGTGACATCACCCGTTCCAGAACCTAAGGTTCCGCTTCCAGACCGTTTCTCTGGGGACCGAAGCAAGTTCCGGACCTTCAAAGGAGCTTGCCTATTACTCTTCAGTTTGCAGCCCAGAACTTACGCCAGTGAACAAGCTAAAGTGGGTACTGTAATTTCACTCCTACGGGACGAACCGCAGGCTTGGGCCCTACAACTCAGGGAGCAGGATCATCCAGCAATAATCTCAGTCACCGCCCTCTTTGAAGCCCTAGCAGAACTCTATGACGACCCAGCTCGTACAGCCTCAGCTGAATCTGCTCTTCAGTCTCTTCGCCAGGGTCGCAGACCAGTTGAGGAATACATCTCTGATTTCTGTCGGTGGAGCGGAGACACGGAATGGAATGACGCTGCTTTGAAATTTCAATTCCGTTTGGGGTTATCAGATCAGTTAAAAGATGAACTGGCCAGAGTTGGCATTCCAGCAACATTGAAAGAGCTCATACAGTTGTCTACTCAGATTGACAGACGTCTACGGGAACGGAGACTTGAGAGAGCAGGAGCTCCCCGGACTGCCTGGAACTTCCCGTCAAGTAATCTTCCACCTGTTCCTTTGCCCCCTCCAAGTGTTCCTACTCCAGCAAGCTCTGAGGCACCTGAACCCATGCAAATAGGTTTAACCAGGGCTCCTTTAACTGCAGAGGAACGACAACGCCGCAGACAGGCCAATCTGTGCATGTACTGTGGCGCATCGGGCCACTTCCGCAATAACTGCCCCATCAGACCCAGTGGTAAGCTTGATTCCGATGTCTTACAAGATCAACCGCCATCATCATCATCATCCGCTCATATATCTCTGTCTTTGTCTCTGCAGGGTCCAAACGGAACAACCTACACTAAAGCCATCGTTGATTCTGGAGCCTGCTCCTGCTTTATGGACTTTCAGCTAGTGAAACGACTTGCATTACCCATTCGCCAAAAGAACTGTCCTCTTCCTATACAACTAGCTGATGGTACACCTCTCAGCACGGGTCCTATCACCTCCGAGACCTATCCTGTCCTGGTTACCATTGCTGAAGACCATCAAGAAAAACTTTCGATCTGATAACTTCTCCTTTGTTTCCTGTTATTTTGGGAATTCCGTGGCTTCAGTCTCACAATCCTCTGATTAATTGGAGTCTAGGAACCGTCATCTTCACATCTACCTACTGTAAACAATTCTGTTTAACCAAGGTTGGGCAACTTCTGAACATTAATCCTGCTTCCGAAACACTATTACCCACGCCATATCAAGACTTCAGAGATGTGTTTGATAAGAAAGCTGCAGATACCTTGCCTCCTCATCGCATCTATGACTGCCCTATTGAATTCCACCCAGGGGCTGTAATCCCCTTTGGCAGAGTATTCCCTCTTTCTGAACCTGAATCTGAGGAACTAAAACAATATATTGAAGAAAATTTGGCAAAGGGGTTTATCCGTCATTCTACTTCCCCCGCTGGGGCTGGAATTTTCTTTGTGGAAAAGAAAGATGGTACTCTCCGACCATGTGTGGACTATCGGGAGCTCAATAAGATCACGATCAAGAATCGCTACCCCCTGCGATTGGTACCCGATCTATTTCAGAGGCTACGCTCCGCCAAGATATTCACCAAACTTGATCTTCGGGGCGCCTACAATCTGGTACGCATACGTGAAGGCGATGAGTGGAAGACCGCGTTCAGATCTCGATATGGACACTTTGAATATTTAGTGATGCCCTTTGGCCTTTGCAATGCTCCTGCTACCTTCCAGCATTTCGTAAATGATCTCTTTCGGGACTTTATAGACATATTCATGGCAGTGTACTTGGATGATATCCTGATTTTTTCTTCTTCCCTAGAGGAACACCGAGCTCATGTAAGTAAAGTATTATACCGCCTTCGAGTCCACAACCTTTATGCAAAATTGGAAAAGTGCTCTTTTGAACAGACCAACGTCCAGTTCCTTGGATTACAAATCTCTGCAGAAGGTATTAAGATGGATTCTCAGAAAGTCTCTGCTATTTTAGACTGGCCAGCTCCTAGTGACAGAAGAGGGGTACAACGCTTCATAGGTTTTGCCAACTTTTATAGACGCTTCATAAAGAACTTTTCCACAGTGGTAGCTCCCATTACCCAACTCACCAAGGCTCATCAAAGATTCAGCTGGACATCAGAGGCTCAAGCAGCGTTCGATAAACTTAAACAATTGTTCACGTCAGCACCTATCCTCAAGCATGCAGATCCCTCACAACCTTTCATTCTAGAAGTAGATGCATCAGAAGTAGCAGTGGGAGCTATCCTCTCTCAACGTTTTGGCCCTAAGAACTTATCACATCCTGTAGCCTTTTTCTCTCGCAAACTGAACACCTCGGAGAGGAATTATGATATCGCGGATCGAGAACTGTTAGCCATAAAGGCTTCTTTTGAAGAGTGGAGGTACTTGCTAGAGGGAGCACAACATTCAATAATTGTATTCACGGATCACAAGAATCTAGAGTACCTGAAGAATGCTAAACGCCTACGACCTAGACAGGCCCGCTGGCCGTTATTCTTTTCCCGATTTGACTTTCATGTTACGTATAGACCTGGGAGTAAGAACAGCAAACCAGATGCGTTATCACGGATGTTTCCTGAAAGGCCTGATGAAGGTTTGACACCAGATACCATATTATCCCATAAGAATTTTCTCTTGCTCCAACCTGATCTGCTTAACCAAGTGCAACAAGCTTCTTCTTCTTTGCCAGAAGAGATTACCAAAGATCTGCAACTTCAAGACGGGTTCCTGTTTCACAATGACAAGCTATTCATACCTCCTGACCTCAGGGAATCTGTTTTACAACTTTGCCATGACAATAAACTTGCAGGTCATTTCGGCACTATCAAGACCCAAGAACTACTTCAGCGTAATTTTTTTTGGCCTGAACTTGTCAAGGATTGCAAGAACTTTGTCACTGCTTGTAGGGTCTGTGCTCGTTCCAAATCTCCACGTCATCGTCCTTGGGGCCTGTTAACTCCACTTCCGGTTCCGTCACGTCCTTGGGATATGTTATCTATGGACTTTATCACTGATCTGCCATCTTCAAATGGATATACTACAATTCTGGTGGTCATTGATCGCTTTACCAAGATGGCTCATTTCATTCCTCTGAAGTCAATACCCTCTGCTGCTGGTACGGCTGAAGCCTTCCTTAATCAGGTAGTGAGACTCCATGGACTGCCATCTGATATAGTCTCTGATAGAGGCGTACAATTTACATCAAAATTCTGGAAGGAACTCTGTAATCAACTTAATATATCAGTATCATTATCATCAGGTTATCATCCTCAGTCCAATGGACAAACAGAAAGAACTAACCAAACCCTGGAACAATACTTAAGGTGTTTTTCTTCCATATCGCAAGAGGATTGGTCCACCTTGCTGCCTACTGCCGAATTTGCATACAACAACTCGGTTCATTCTGCCACCCATCAGACACCATTCTTTGCCAATTATGCATTCCATCCAGCTCTACTTCCCTCTCTCAGAAATGATTCACAGGTACCTGAAGTACAACATCGTTTGACCTTTCTCATGGAGAACTTTAAAACACTTCAGAATCAATTAAGACAGACCCAAGCCAAGACCAAGGTTCAAGCAGATAAGAGAACAGAGGCGCCTGATTTCCAGGTAGGAGATTCTGTATGGCTTTCTACTGATAATCTGAAACTGAGATGTCCATCCAGAAAGTTGGGACCTAGATATGTTGGTCCTTTCCCGATTGAAAAGAGAATCAATCCCGTTGCCTTCAAGTTAAAATTGCCTGCCTCCATGAAAATTCATCCAGTGTTTCATGTTTCCTGTTTCAAGAAGGTTATCCCAGATCCATTTCAGAGAAATTCGGTACCACCTCCCTCTCCTGTGATGGTTGACGATTGTGAAGAGTTTGAGGTGGAGAGAATTCTAGATTCCAGGTTGAACAAGAAATCATTGTATTACCTCATTAAATGGAAAGGTTATGGGATAGAGGAAAATTCATGGGAGCTAGCTAGTAATGTGCATGCACCTAGGTTAGTTAGGTTATTCCACCAAAAACATCCTGGCAAACCTGGTCCTGGAGGCATCCAGAGGATGCCATTGGGGGGGGGCAATGTTATACTCACCAAGCTTCGCTCAGACCTGTTGCTAATCGGGCTTCTGCTCGCGCGCGCATAGGAAAGGTGGCTATTTGACCTGTTTGTATCAGCGCGTCACGCCGTACGGTGTGACGCGTACGCACTCTCACGCACGCGCACCTCTGGCCGCATCTACGCGTGCGCGGGACATTGCGACCTCTATTACGCATGCGCGATATGATAGGGTTGCTGGCACGCATGTGCATACGCATGCGCGTAGTAAGACGTACCATTGTACGCATGCGTGATGCGGATCAATTGGCGCCAAAAGCCCTATTTAAACCCCATCTGTTTGACAGTTCAGTGCTGTCTGTTTGTGCAGCTTGTGGTACTTGTTACTTTGTTCGTGTGGATTACTGATTGACTTCCTGCTACTGAACCCTGGCTTTCCCTGACTACGATTGAACTCCGCCTGTCCTGACTCCTTGGCTTGTTACCCGTGTTGCTTGAACTCTGCCTGCCTCGACCTTTGCTTGTTTCTCGCTCCTGATTGAACTCCGCCTGCCCTGATCCCGGACCGCCTGACTACTCTTCCGCCTGCTGACTTTGCACCTTGTCTCGGTTACTTGCTCTACAACGCAGTATCATCTGTTCTCTGAGCCACTGTTGAATCTTCCTAAGCGCAACCTGGTGGGCACTAGGCAGCTAAGTTTCACTCCCCCCTCCTGGGGTTGTGGTCCTGCTTCCCCCTCAAGGGGTCGTGGGTGAAGACCCGTGGTCACTTAGATTCTGTGCTTAGAAGGTTCTGCTCACAGTGGCAAGGTCAACAGCCTACGGTAACCGCAACCATAACAGAATAGGGGAAAACTGTCAAAATGATACGTCCCTCATCGTACTGCAGATAATGAAGTGGGATTTCTAGGCCTGGAAATGGGCATTCTACGAATCCGAGGGGCTCTGAAGGCTCCCACAGCCTACAAAGTGTGATTGAACCCCTCTAGCCACTTCTACTTTTGAGTGGGTTTTGGCGACACTGCAAACATTGATGCCAAATTTGCAAGTTTGAGCCCCAGGATCGCCGACACCCCCCCCCCCCCCCCTCCGCCATACGCCCCCCCAAACACTGACACCAGCTACTCGCTGGGTCCAGGGATAGATTTGTATATACCATCTCAGAAACCGGGGGGGGGGGGGCTGATGGTCTTTAATTTTCCATGAGTGGCTTGGGGCAGTGAGAGGTATGGGTCCTCTCCACACTCTCAAAATTTGGGATCTGTTGGAGGAATGGACGTGTAGACCTTCATCCTCAAATTGAGTGAATTAGGGATGCGTCTTTTATTTCTCCAATGCACATGCTCAGGACTTTGGAAAATGGAGTAAGCTGCATAGATCATTCTGCGCAAAATGATGCACAACCCAAGCTCAAAAAGGGGCACCCACACCCTATCCAAACTTTATTGAAACGTCTTGCTGACATCAGATATAACCTGATTATGTATTTATTTTTCAAGAAATTCTATTCACTTGCTTTGCTTTACTATTTCGGAGGTCTCTAGGCAGTATGGCCCAGCCAGTAATCTGTTACATAATAAATCTGTAATTACATGCACTAATCAACTGACCCACACAGTAGTTGTTGTGGGTTGTAGGGTAGCTGTTCTGCTCTTTTATAAACAATGATAAAATAATCCAGTCCAATGATTCCCAGCTTGATGAGGATTTCTGTGATCACCTCCCCCAGACACTTACAGCTTGTCTTCTTCCAGTCCTCGGAGGCTCTCCCCAGGTGACATCGCCGTTTTGTCACATGACGACAGACAACAATCTCACCATTGGGGTAGAGTGCCACCTGGAGAACAGGAGGGAGAATTGCAGTGCTGGATCCTGGGAGGTGAGTGGGCTGCTGAAGACTCTGGATTTATGATTTTTCTATACCTTTTTAGGATCTAAAAGCTAATTGAAAAATTTTACCACTTTTTACACTCTAAAATTAGGAAAGAACATACCCACCAGGGAGGTTAGGGGTACATGTTGTGTGCATGAAGCGCAAGGAAATTTGGGCATCCAGTTTTTGGCGAGTAGAATTTCCAATATTGTATAACAAATTAACCTAACACTATATTCTCCAGGGCTGTGGATTTGGTACAAAAATCATCCAACTCCGACTCCTCAGGTTATGAAACCACGACTCCAACTCCAGGTGCCCAAAATGGCTCCAACTCCTTAGTCTAATACTTACCAGGGCTGTGGATTTTGTACAAATAAAAAAAAATCATCCGACGACTTTTTTTAATTCAAAATAATTAGTTGCACCACTCTGACACATACAAATATAAATAATCACTCCTTCAAGCCTATGAGCATTTCAGTGCCTGCTTTTCACCCTCCTTTTTGCATAACTAGTATTATACAGGTGGCAGCCATTAGCAATTAGCAATTCCTCCTTTGCTGGACACCTCCTCCACCAGTCTGCCGGATTATTTGCTGCCAATAAATGTGAAATATTTTATATTTGTCATCATGCAGCTGAAAAACGACTGCTATTTATTATTATAATTTAGAAAATATATTTTATGTCTGAAAACTTGTATTTTTAGTTCGGGTCTACTCGGAAACCTCCGAATCCAGGTACCCAAACTTTCTCCGACTTCAGCTACCCAAAATGGCTCTGACTCCTCGACTCCGACTCCAACCCCACAGCCCTGCTATTCTCACACAGGACCCTCCCATAACGATGCATAATCTTAACCTCTTCCTCCAACCCCCCACCCCTAACCCTTAACACCCCCACGCCTATGCCTAACCTGAAAGGCTCCCCATGCCTAACCTTAACTGATATCCACCGCAATTACGATAATGTTAGGGTGCCGCCAAAAGCGCCATTATAAATTGTGGCTACCCAGTGAAATTTTTACGCCTACGTCGCTCAAATAGTGGCACCCGCTTATGTATTGGGCAGCATGGGCGCCCAAATTTCATATTATTGCTGCAATTTATAATGTCTATGGCGGAGCCCAAGTTTCTGCTGATAGCGGGTTCCCTACTGTGCTAGTGAGTGGGCTGTGCACTGCTAAATCTAGTGGGAAGTGGGAACTAGCGATCGCAGCTGGTGATCCATTACTTCATCCAAGTAAACAGAGCTGTAGATTGCCAATTTATGATAATTGCTGTATATCACAGCAGTAATTGCCGATGTTGTTAAACTGATTGCTGTGTGTGTAAAAAATAGTCTTAAAGGGGTGATCTAACCAGAGAAGTGGCGATCTGTTAGCAGATGAGAGCTTTGTTTTATAGCTAGGACCTTTAGTGTTTATGTGGCTGCTCATAGCATAGCTTCCTGCCATGACCTCTGTAACATACACTGATATTGCTGCTGTTCACAGAAGCCAGCACTCCACAGCAGTGCCTGTAATTTATAACCACTTTGTGTCTGTTCTCCCCAATCATGGCTCATGTAGAGCAGTTAAGCTGCAGTGGCTGGAAATGTTTATTGGAGCTAAAAATACATTTTGCTTGGCAGGCGGAACTCGTGACATCTGAAATTGCAGTAGAGATGCTCTGTTTGGTGCTTTTGACAGTCTCGATGTCTGCCATCATCTGACGTCCTATGCTTTTGGACAGTTTGGATAATTGTTTTAGTTTTGGATGAATATAATTAAAGTATAAAAAAAAAAAAAAAAAAAAAAAAAAAAGACTGAAACTGCCCTGATGTCTTTTGAATGCATATTTGCTCCTCACTGAAGCTAAAGGTGCGTACACATGCACAACAGCAGCCAACGACTGGTCCGTCGGCACCTCCCGCTGGGCGGGTTTTCTGCAGACTGTAGTGTGTGTGTGTACGCACTGTCGACGGACTGATAAGGCTGTTCCTGAATGATCCGCCCGGCCTGGCGGATCGTTCAGGAACAGCCTTATCAGTCCGTCGACCGTGCATACGCACACACTACAGTCTGCTGAAAACCCGCCCAGCGGGAGGTGCCGACAGACCCGTCGTTTTCTTCTGTAGTGCGTGTGTATGAACCTTAACTGAGATACTTGCTGTCTACAGGACTAATTAGATATACTCCCATTGAAGTTACAACAGAATACAACAGAAACGATCTGCTTGTTTACACAGTGTCTATAAACTACCAGCACAATCTGATAATTCTTTCTGGCAAAGGCAGGCTTATCAGTTAGCAACTAAAGGGGCCCATACACCTAACTATTTTCCCGTCGATATACGGCCGATTCTATCACAGTGATCGAATTGGCTGTGAAATCGCAGCGCACACCGCTGACAGAACGATCGATTTCAGTCGGAAATCGATCGTTCTCGTCAATCCGTCCGTGCGGAAGATTTTTCTCGATCGCCGGCGGATCGGGAGTGCGCCGATAGCGGCGTTCGAATGACTGGCGCAATACAGCGGGTATACATTACCTGTTCCGGCCGGCGCAAGTCCCCTCTGTCTTCTTTCCGCGCTGGGTTCCGGACCGGCTGCAGCTACACAGAACTTCCTGTCCCGGCAGGAAGTTTAAACAGTAGAGCGCCCTCTACTGTTTAAATTTCCCCTGGACAGGAAGTTCAGTAGCTGCAGGAACGGTCTGGAGAAGACAGCTGGGACCAGGGGACTCGCGCTGGCCGGAACATGTAATGTATGCAAGGGGGGGGGGGGGGGGGTTGCGGCAGCCCCACAGATTGTGATCGGTTTCAGGCTGAAATCGATTCACATCCTGTTTGCAGTAAAGGTGGCCATACGATCCCTCTCTGATCAGATTCGATCAGAGAGGGATCTATCTGTTGGTCGAATCTGATGGCAAATCGACCAGTGTATGGCCACCTTAAATCATGTGAAACTAGAGTTTTAACCTTTAAAACCAGTCAGGTGGTTTTATCTGTTAATTTTGTGCTATGTTTATTGCTTTACACTATAGATGAACTTTTGAGTTTAATACCACTTTAAAGCCCAGATCTAAAAATTCAGTCTAATAGCACAGTAATCAGAGCGAGCAAGTCAAATGAGGGTTCTGCAGCCAAAAATCAAGCCTTGAAATTTTGACCATCTGCCTAGACAAAGCTGAGTACATTGAGTCAGTTTACAGGCTCTGTGGGTTGTGCTGCGGCTTGGATTGGGTCATTTTGCTGTACATACTTCAAGAGGGAAGTCACAGACTGAACCACTGTGAGAAGATTGCAACCCATAGCAGTGACAGTGTGTGGCACAGGAAGTTGCCAGTGTCTTCTTGAAGAGTGGACTATCTGACATTGGCTGTTTAAGAAGCTTCAAACAGACAAAAACACTCTGTAATGGAGTGTTTACTTAGATTTACAAAACTCTTGTTCCTGGTGTGGCTCGCTGCTTACTAGCTACCATAGTTGTAAAACGGCATTCTTTGCAGGGTTTGGGAAAGCCCAGGGAGTCACTTTTTAATGGGGTGGGAATCCAACAATAGACTCCGCTAACTAGCACTTCCCTAGCAATTATTCTTATGGAAGATGGCGTTCTATAAATCATTATAAGTAATAACACCACCAAAGCCAGCAACTGCTGATCAGTTAGATGGAAACTGGTTCGTGAACGAGCTGCTAATTTCTTAAATGAAATCCTTCCCGTTTCTCTTCCTGGGCTGGGGGAAACATGGGACTTCACTCTTCTGGACCCATTTCTGTTGGGTGTTAAAGGTGCCTTTTTCTAATGCCAGGGCTTGTTAATTACCACTGTGGTTAGGTGGAAGGCATACAAAAGGAGAGTACCTTTGCGACCACCACACCTGCTGCTCAGGGAATCTGAAGGGAGGAAACTTGCATGATCCATACCTATGGTCGCATAATGACAAGACTGGATGCTTTGGAGAAATCATCGATGCTTGGAAAAATTTAGGGCAGAGGCTAGCATGGATCGACAGCATATGTGACGCTATGAACATGTTCATGCAACAGCTGAAAGAAGAAGTGATTGACACACATCTGGCTTGGAGAAGTACATATGGTCACGAAAATTCGGAGGCGACTAAATAAATGAGTAAGTAGAGGGAAGGTTCTGGATGCCATGGAGCCTTCCCGTTCCTTGGTCTGTCCCATCCGCCCTGCGCCTTCCCAAGTTGAAGTTATTTGAACCTGCTAGGTTGACTTGCTCCTTGGTACTCCTTTGGCAGCCTTCGGAACTGTTTGTGCCCCTAGGTAGTTTAGAAGACTAGCTCATCCTTACTGCGCATGCTTGAGATGATGCCACGGGTTGCCCTCTCAGCCAATACAATGCACTTCCACCCTCCACTTGCTGCAGGAGGTGGGGCAAAGTGCGGGAAAAGTCTAGCATGCCAGTTTGTTTGCTTCCTTGTGTGCAACAGAGTCTGGGTTCATGCAGGGATCAGATAGGGCAACCCCCTGACTAGTAAGGAGCCCGGAAACGGGCCGTTTTCTGTCACTTACTGTTTTTTAGAAATCTGACAGAACCGATAGCCCATCTCCTCATAGAGGGGGTTCTCAGGGTTTTCTTTATTTTCAAAAGCACTTAGTGAATGGCAATTGCTCCGTCCAGCTGCCAAAAAAAAGTGTACAATGAGCAGACCGACTGACCATCATCTTTGTATAAATCTTTTTCAGGGAGTGTCTTTTTAAAAGGCCATGCTGAGAATCCCCCATGGAGAGATGGACTGGCCCGAAATACTGTCGGTTCTGTCAGATTTCTACTACCTTTTGTAATTGACAGCAACACAGGAGAAACGTAATCTTTGGCTCATTTCACTCAGGAAGTACTTCTTATTTGTATGTGTTTACATATATTTTAAATTTTAAGATATTTGCAACAGTGGTCCTTTAAGGGAGCTCAGATAAAGCCTACTGTCTTTGTAAGCTTGTTTCTGTGGCTTACCAGCCCACTTAGTAGTAATTTAGTGTAAGTACATTGAACTGCAGTTATCCCGGCTGTACACCCTCTGGGCACCGATTATAACATAATCATTTATCTGACACATACTTGTTTGTTAACTCTTCACAGTGCAGAACATGCTGCCAAGCAGTGATCAGAGCAACGTTTCCTCAGGAAAATGCCACCCAAAACGATCAGGAAGGATTAGCTGTCTGGGCTGACCAATACTGTAGCTGTGGGTCAGTTCCAGCAGCTGATATCGCTGTCACCTTGTCCTGTGGATAGCTGTCAGCCTTCCATGAATAAGGATGTTGCTTGTTTGTACATCACATTCTTCATAGATCTCCTGTTGTGGGGGAACAGTGTGCAGAAGCTGAGGGGAAGCCTTGCCTCTCCGCCTCCTGATTAATGTTCTGACTCTCACAAGAGGAAATAACTTCTCACATCCTTCATCTGGGAGCTGTAATTCTCTGTGTGGCTGCTCCTCGGGAATGCAGGTCTTACAAGAAAGTCCTATATTATTTACTAGGAGAAACCAACAATCTGCATTTTCTGCTTTCCAACGTTACTCGAGGTGTCATTTTCTATCCTCCGAAAACCCTATTTAAATGGGAATTCCACTTTTTTATTTGATTTATTGTTAGAGCACTAGTACTTTTCCACAGGCGTTTTATTGTATAAAAAATGTTTAAAGGGGTTGTTGTTATTATTAATATATAATTTTTTTTATTTATTAAGATCATGCATTTGTACAGTGCAGTGCTGTCATCTTCTGCAGCATTCTTCAGAGTGCTAAATAATTCATATTGGCGACAGCATCTCAAGTCGCTCACAATCTGTCTATGTAAAGATGCCCATTAACAGTACAATATTTTCATCAGATGCGATCTTTTGACGCAATATGTGCGATTGCATGGTACAACAAACAGTGCAGTGTTTTGAAAGTCGATGTGAAACAATTCTTTGGTCGACTGGAACTGAAAATGCAGTTGATATGAAATTTTACGATCGTATCTGAAGAGATAAAATACCCTAATTGACCCTTTTTTTGGGAACAATCGAGAATTGCCTTCTGATTACCTTAGATCGTAAAAAGTGTGTTGAAAGGTCACATCTGATGAAAAAAATGTTATGGTTAAAGGGACTCCGAGCACCTCTCATGGCCATGCCTAGAGACTCCGACCAGTACTGCAAAGTACTTAAATATGCATACCTTTCTGTAGCTTGTGCTCTCCTCTTTCATTTGATGGCTGAATCGCAGTTCTACACCAAATAGTTTTTGTTCATTGTCAATTTAACTTCGCAGCTGCCATCTTGGCTATGTTCTAACTTCCGGGTCACCCCTGTCTTCTCTGTTAGAGAAGTGCATCACTGAATGAAGCAGGAAAAGGAAGTGACACGCATGGCTATTGCAAGAGGCTCCTCCAGAGGGGTCACCGTACGACTTTGTTGGAAGTCGTCTGTGTCAGGTACCGGCCCTGCGGCGCACCTGCAGATACAGTTCCCGACTTCGGGTTTGACCAGATCGAGGGGGGAAGCAGCCTTAGTCGAGCTACCACAAGGCTGTGACCCCTCAAACACTTCTCACTGCCACCACTAGCTGTTGCTAGACACTTTCACTCTGCTGTCGAGCGACTCGCACTGGCGTTTTCGTACCTTGGGTCAGCTGCGCGCTTTAGGCCAACGTATGACAAACGCCCCCCACACACGCATAATTGCAATCTTACACTGTAGTGAAGCAAAACCACTAACAGTCGTTCCGAACGATACTGTTAGCCATTCTGAGACTTCCCACTCGAGCGCAGAATTGCCCCATACACACAGTGCAATTACAATCTTCTACGGTAGTGTCTCTCAATCATACAATCAGGCATGGACTTATACACACTTACACTTCAGTTTCTTCTAGGCTATGGGTGTTAGTTTAGTACAGCAGAAGTCAAACTTATTAAATAACGATTTAATATTCTAGGATAAAAAGTGGAACAATTCAGAAAATAATATATACAAAAGATTTACAAAAACCGTAAAAGTTACAAAATAAAAGCTGCAAGGATAAAAGTTACAAAGATGCACACAAGGCTATTTGCTTACCAAAATAAACAGGGATCAAGATAGAAGAACCTTGGACTTGTTTTTTGTGGACGGACACAGTTCTGGTTGGACCAGGAGCCAACTTAGCTTGGACCGGGAGTCCACCCAGCTTCAGCTACCGTCAGGAGCGGACTGATTTTTAGGTATCTGCCCCTGCTTTTTATGCTGGGAGATTTGGCTTAAGGCTGCAAGCCCGTTTGCAAGGGGGGAACTAGTTTTAATTAAATATCCAGACATAATTTAATTCCCAGAGATCTAACTTCCACATGCAAAAGTGTATTATAGCACACACACACAACAAAAGACTTCCCTACTCCAGGTTACAGGTGATGACACATTGGTGACATTATTTCCTAGCAGATCAAATGTAAGGATCTGACTGGCTATTGACTAATTAGCCATCTCCTTGCCAGAGGCTAGCAAATCCATTTAGCATTCCCTGCTCTTAAGTGTTTCCTAATTAGAAGTAGACAATGATAGTTAATTTACATGTACATACAGGAACTCCATGAAGCCAACTGCCAGCCTGGCATACCTACATCTCTGACATAATACACAGCAGATGGATTGCTACACAATGATCAATGAGCAAACCTGTTGATCTTGTACTCCAACCTGGACATTGCTCACTCATGCGTAGCCCAGTCATCCCCCCTCCTTACCTTAACACTTACTGTACTTGCTGCTCAAATATACCAAGCATGTCTATAGAGTAAGGTAGTAGGAGAGGAAGTTTGGCACTCTGTGCAGATGAGGCAGTCGGCAGGCATAAAAAGAGGGACACCCAACTCCAACAATGGAATCAATCTCCCTTCCCGGAAGTGCTCCTGGTGAAGAAAGGATCCGACAAAGAACAAGAAACACAGGCACTGTCCACTAGGCAGTTTATTGTGAAGCTTAGTGACAGTACATCATCATCTTAGCACACATCATTCCACACATGAATTTGCTGGTTGGCTTTTGCTGGATGGGCTTTAAAGGACCAATGCAGAGGTTTGGAAGATGAAAAAAGAGGCACTTTCTTTAAATACTCCTAGCAAAAGAAACAGTTTGCATTATAGTCTCCAGGATTTAGCTCTACTTGTTTCACTGTAGGTAACGGACAATTACGTATTACACCACAATATTCTCAGTTTGTATTGCTCAAGTTTAGGTCAAGGTCACTCTCTGTAAACACGGCTTATACTCCCTTCCTACCTCCTGCAAGATACGGTGTTTTCCTAACCAATAACGGCTCATGTGATAACACGCGTTTCTAGAGGAAATGGTGTGAGGTGTTTGTAAGCAGTCATTGGTCCTTCAAGGTGCCTCCTCCTCCTTCACAAATAAAGTGCATTAAAAAAAACCATACAAAAGCAGTATGTGCTCTTAGATGCAATGTAAAGGACAACTGAAGTGAGAGGGATATGGAGGCTGCCATATGTATTTCCTTTTAAGCAATACCAGTTGCCTGGCTGTCCTGCTGATCCTCCGCCTCTAATACTTTCAGCCATAGACCCTGAACAAGCATGCAGCATATCAAGTGTTTCTGCCATTATTGTCAGATCTGATTGGATTAGCGGTGTGCTTGTTTCTGGTGTGATTCAGACACTACTACAGCCAAATAGCTCAGCAGGGCTGCCAGGCAACTAGTATTGTTAAAAAAGAAACCAATATGGCAGCCTCCATAGTCTTCTCACTTCAGTTCCCCTTTAAAAACCACCCTGTAGCTGAAGCTTTAGCTGTGTGGCAGCAGGGCAGTACTTGCCTATTGCAGAGAAGTAAACCCCCTTAGGGTCCTTTTCCACTATGAGATGTGATCGCGATTGCGTTTCAATTTCCACCATGCGATTGCGATTGAGCTACTATACTCATTATAGTACAGCTCAATCGCATACAAAACGCGGCAGGATGACTATTGCGCTTTGACCAAAATCGCATCGCAGTCGGATCGCACTAATGGAAATTGCTGCTGCAGTTTCCATTAGTTTAATGTACCTTGCGATTTGCGATCAGAATCAAATCGCAGGCTAGTGGAAAAAGGCCCTTTTGAGATTCAGGAGTGGCAGTGTCCGCTACCAGGAAGGAGTCTTGCCTATCACAATCACTTGAACCATTTCTCTTTAGCTTCTCTAACTCCAGTCAACGCTGACATGTCTGGTTTGCATGAACTTTTTTTTTTTCTTCAATACAGAGTAATTGAATATGACCTTTTTGTGTTTGCAGCTCCTGGCCCTGCTGGCGTTTATCTGCATTGAGACGATCATGGAGTGCTCCCCTTGTGAAGGCCTCTATTTCTTTGAGTTTGTCAGCTGCAGTGCGTTTGTGGTGACCGGTGTCTTACTCCTCATGTTCAGCCTGACGTTGCATGAGCGCGTCCCACACATCAACTGGATACTGACGGTGAGTCTACTGCTAAGTCCCAGCAGACAAAATGGAGCAGTCCTCTCCAGGTCCTTATCCAAAAATAACAAGGATTGCAGTTGGTGCAATTTAGCCACAAAGTAATGAAATGTTATTGAAGTTGGATGAAACTTCATATTAACTGAAAAAAAGAAATCCTCCAATAAGAAAAAACTTATTTAGCTTACCTGTCCTCTTATTTTAGTGTTCACTGTCAGAATTAATATAATGTGATGTGAAAAAAAGGAAAAAAAATGTCTGCTGATTTCCATATTTACTATTTCTCAAAAGTGACATCACTAGGGCCACATACACACATCAGACCATAGTCTTTTGAAAATGAAAGATCACAGACCAATTTTACCCCCTTCCATGTAGTATGAGATCCAAACCTTCACAGTCTATTCTATGGAGCTGAACTCTCCATCAGACAGAAATCTTTGGAAGATGCTGCACACACAGATGCTGTACAGACACAAAAGATCAGTATCTGCAAAAGATCGGTTCCTGCCAAAGATCCGTTCCTGCAAATTGCATTCATAGTCTATGAGATCTGCAGATCATCATACACACCTTGTTTAACTGACATTCATCTGCAGATCAGACCTATCATCTGCAGATCTGAAAATCCATCCTGGTGGATCTGATCTGCAGATGAATGTCTGTTAAACAAG
Source organism: Hyperolius riggenbachi (assembly GCF_040937935.1). Taxonomy (NCBI): domain Eukaryota; kingdom Metazoa; phylum Chordata; class Amphibia; order Anura; family Hyperoliidae; genus Hyperolius; species Hyperolius riggenbachi. Next base: position 52,478,356 of record NC_090656.1, on the reverse strand, counting down.
GTGTTTATGATGATCTGCAGATATCATAGACTATGAATGCATTTTGCAGGAACGGATCTTTTGCAGGAACGGATCTTTTGCAGATACTGATCTTTTGTGTCTGTACAGCATCTGTGTGTGCAGCATCTTGCAAAGATTTCTGTCTGATGGGGAGTTCAGCTCCATAGAATAGACTGTGAAGGTTTGGATCTCATACTACATGGAAGGGGGTAAAATTGGTCTGTGATCTTTCATTTTCCAAAGACTATGGTCTGATGTGTGTATGAGCCTGTAGATTAAATTACCTTCTGGTCATAGTGCCCTTATCTTATCCAAAATAGGAAGCTGTCTTTTGATTTGCATGCTGAGATGAGCTTTTTAGTGTAGCTCTCAGAAAAAAAACCCAAAAAAACCTTCCCACCATTTTGCTGGTACTGCACAGTCCCAGCATGTAGAGAGGCACCAAGAGAAGGCAAAATGTGGGAGGGGGTGGGGAGCACATATATCATGTGAATAAAAAAGGAGTTGACATATTTTTGGGACACTGTTTTTGGCAATTTTTTTTTCTTTCAGCCCCCTTTAACCACTTCTGTACCGGGGGGGGGGGGGGGGGGTTGCCTGACCGGTGCTGCGTGGGCTCTCCAGCCCGCAGCACCGATCAGCTAGCAGCCAGGGCGATCAGACTACCCCCCTTTTTTCCCCACTAGGGGGATGTCCTGCTGGGGGGGTCTGATCGCCGCCGGCTGTTTGCGCTTGCGGGGGGGGGCTCTTCAAAGCCCCCCTCCGCAGCGCTTCCTGGCCTCCTTCCCCTTCCCTCCCTCTCCCTCCCCCTGTGAGCGGCGCAGGACGGAATTCCGTCCTGCGCCGGATAGGACAGGCTTCAGCCTATCAGGTGCCGGCGATCCCTGGCCAATCAGAGGCCGGGGATCGCCGATCTCCGCTACGGTGCTGCTGCGCAGCAGCGCCGTATACATGTAAACAGCGGGGAAGATCTTCCCCGTGTGTTTACATTTACCCTGCGAGCCACGATCGGCGGCTCGCAGGGTGTTCACGGAGACACCCTCCGTGAACTGACATGGAACGGCCGCTCGCACGAGCGGCCGTTTCCATGGAATCCACTTCAGGATTCAGGGGCGTAGTAAAGCGTACGCCGAATCCTGAAGTGGTTAAAATTGTGTTTTTGCAGGTATTTTTCCCTAGTTACTCAGATAACATTAGCAGGAATGACTTGCATAGGTTGATTTAAACCGTTTTTAATATATTTTTTTCTGGGCATCTCCTGTATGTTGCCATTTGGGTCCTAGGGAGGCTAGAGATGCAGTTTCTTGTAAATGCCCACTGACAGCAAAGGGGGAGAAAGCAGGATAAGTATCTAGGACCCCCCAGAGCTACAAGGTAAAATATGGAAACATTTTACATTAAAATGAGAAAGTGATGTTTACTGTTAGCGAGTATTCCCAGGGTGATTTGAATCCTTTGATTTCTCCTCCATGATTAGGGTGGGTCACATGATATCATGGGGCTGCTCTGACTTCTTGGCAATAAAGCCACCTCTACCACCTATGGTGCAGGATTAATGCTCTAATATGTGTGTGTGTGGCTGAAGATTTCACACTGCGTCTGCATTCTCATGTTCATTCTTTTCATTCTTCACTCAAGAATTTTAATCTACACCGGCTATTTCTCCCAAGTATGGGTTCACCATTACAGTGATTGCCATCTATATTCCATACGGTAAGAAAACTCTGCCCCAGCTACAGCCCATTTCTGTACTCTGCCTTAAAGAGGAACTCCAGTGAAAATAATGTAATAAAAAAAGTGCTTCATTTTTACAATAATTATGTATAAATGATTTAGTCAGTGTTTGCTCATTGTAAAATCTTTCCTCTCCCTGATCCTGATTTACATTCTGGCATTTATCACATGGTGACATTTTTACTGCTGGCAGGTAATGTCAGTGGAAGTAGCTGCTGCTTGCTTTTTGGCAGTTGGAAACAACTATTTCCCATAATGCAACGAGATTCACAGACAGGAAACTGCTAGGACCATGGCCCTCACAGTATCCTGTGGGAGGGGTTTTACCACAATATCAGCCATACAGAACCCCCTGATGATCCGCTTGTGAAAAGGAATAGATTTCTTATGTAAAAGGGGGTGTCAGCTACTAATTGTGATTAAGTTCAATTATTGGATCAAACCAGAAACAGAAGTTCCCTAAAAAACCGCACCACTCAAGAGGTCTATATCTGCATGATCAAATCTTAATCAAAATCTTTATTCAACAAAAAGTAATAAAAAAACTTAAAAACAATGCAGGGCAGCCTTGCTGAACACTCAGCCAATCATTAACCACTTGAGGACCGTGGGCTTTACCCCCCTTAAGGACCGGCCACTTTTTTTCCATTCAGACCACTGCAGCTTTCACGGTTTATTGCTCGCTCATACAACCTACCACCTAAATGAATTTTGGCTCCTTTTCTTGTCACTAATAAAGCTTTCTTTTGGTGCTATTTGATTGCACCTGCGATTTTTACTTTTTATTATATTCATCAAAAAAGACATAAATTTTGGCAAAAAAATGATTTTTTTTAACTTTCTGTGCTGACATTTTTCAAATAAAGTAAAATTTCTGTATACATGCAGCGCGAAAAATGTGAAAAAACATGTTTTTGATTAAAAAAAAACCCATTCAGTGTATATTTATTGGTTTGGGTAAAAGTTATAGCGTTTACAAACTATGGTGCAAAAAGTGAATTTTCCGATTTTCAAGCATCTATGACTTTTCTGACCACCTGACATGTTTCATGAGGGGCTAGAATTCCAGGATAGTATAAATACCCCCCAAATGACCCCATTTTGGAAAGAAGACATCCCAAAGTATTCACTGAGAGGCATAGTGAGTTCATAGAAGATATTAATTTTTGTCACAAGTAAGCGGAAAATGACACTTTGTGACAAAAAAAAAAAAAGTTTCCATTTCTTCTAACTTGCTACAAAAAAAAAAAATGAAATCTGCCACGGACTCACCATGCCCCTCTCTGAATACCTTGAAGTGTCTACTTTCCAAAATGGGGTCATTTGTAGGGTGTGTTTACTGTCCTCGCATTTTGGGGGGTGCTAATTTGTAAGCACCCCTGTAAAGCCTAAAGGTGCTCATTGGACTTTGGGCCCCTTAGCGCAGTTAGGCTGCAAAAAAGTGCCACACATGTGGTATTGCCGTACTCAAGAGAAGTAGTATAATGTGTTTTGCGGTGTATTTTTACACATACCCATGCTGGGTGGGAGAAATATCTCTGTAAATGACAATTTTTTAATTTTTTTTACACACAATTGTCCATTTACAGAGATCTTTCTCCCACTCAGCAATGGGTATGTGTAAAAATACACCCCAAAACACATTATACTACTTCTCCCGAGTACGGCGATACCACATGCGTGGCACTTTTTTGCACCCTAACTGCACTAAGGGGCCCAAAGTCCAATGAGTACCTTTAGGATTTCACAGGTCATTTTGAGAAATTTCGTTTCAAGACTACTCCTCACAGTTTAGGGCCCCTAAAATGCCAGAACAGTATAGGAACCCCACAAATGACCCCATTTTAGAAAGAAGACACCCCAAGGTATTCCGTTAGTAGTACGGTGAGTTCATAGAAGATTTTATTTTTTGTCACAAGTTAACGGAAAATGACACTTTGTGAAAAAAAACAATAAAAATCAATTTCCGCTAACTTGTCTTGAAACAAAATTTCTCAAAATGACCTGTGAAATCCTAAAGGTACTCATTGGACTTTGGGCTCCTTAGCGCAGTTAGGCTGCAAAAAGGTGCCAATCATGTGGTATCGCCGGACTCGGGAGAAGTAGTATAATGTGTTTTGGGGTGTATTTGTACACATACCCATGCTGGGTGGGAGAAATAACTCTGTAAACGGACAATTGTGTGTAAAAAAAAAAAAATCAAAAGATTGTCATTTACAGAGGTATTTCTCCAACCCAGCATGGGTATGTGTAAAAATACACCCCAAAACACATTATACTACTTCTCCCGAGTACGGCGATACCACATGATTGGCACTTTTTTGCAGCCTAACTGCGCTAAGGGGCCCAAAGTCCAATGGGTACCTTTAGGATTTCACAGGTCATTTTTGTTTCAAGACTGCTCCTCACGGTTTAGGGCCCCTAAAATGCCAGGGCAGTATAGGAACCCCACTAATGACCCCATTTTAGAAAGAAGACGCCCCAAGGTATTCCGTTAGGAGTATGGTGAGTTCATAGAAGTTTTTATTTTTTTTCACAAGTTAGCGGAAATTGATTTTAATAGTTTTTTTTCACAAAGTGTCATTTCCGCTTACTTGTGACAAAAAATAAAATCTTCTATGAACTCGCCATACTCCTAACGGAATACGTTTGGGTGTCTTCTTTCTAGAATGGGGTCATTTGTGGGGTTCCTATACTGCCCTGGCATTTTAGGGGCCCTAAACCGTGAGGAGTAGTCTTGAAACCAAATGTCGCAAAATGACCTGTGAAATCCTAAAGGTACTCATTGGACTTTGGGCCCCTTAGCGTACTTAGGGTGTAAAAAAGTGCCACATATGTGGTACCGCCGTGCTCAGGAGAAGTAGTATAATGTGTATTTTTACACATACCCATGCTGGTGGGAGAATATCTCTGTAAATGACAATTGTTTGATTTTTTTTACACACAATTGTCCATTTACAGAGAGTTTTCTCCCACCCAGCATGAGTATGTGTAAAAATACACCCCAAAACACATTATACTACTTCTCCTGAGTACGGCGATACCACATGTGTGACACTTTTTTGCAGCCTAGGTGCGCTAAGGGGCCCAACGTCCTAATCGCAGGTCATTTTGAGTCATTTGTTTTCTAGACTACTCCTCACTGTTTAGGGCCCCTAAAATGCCAGGGCAGTATAGGAACCCGACAAGTGACCCCATTTTAGAAAGAAGACGCCCCAAAGGTATTCCGTTAGGTGTATGGCGAGTTCATAGAAGATTTTATTTTTTGTCACAAGTTAGTGAAAATGACACTTTGTGAAAAAAAAAATCAATTTCTGCTAACTTTTGACAAAAATAAAATCTTCTATGAACTCGTCATACCACCTAACGGAATACCTTGGGGTGTCTTTTTTTCTAAAATGGGGTCAGTTTGTGGGTTTCCTATACCGCCCTGGCATTTTACGGGCCCAAAACCGTGAGTAGTCTGGAAACCAAAATGTCTAAAAATGACTGTTCAGGGGTATAAGCATCTGCAAATTTTGATGACAGGTGGTCTATGAGGGGGCGAATTTTGTGGAACCGGTCATATGCAGGGTGGCCTTTTAGATGACAGGTTGTATTGGGCCTGATCTGATGGATAGGAGTGCTAGGGGTGACAGGAGGTGATTGATGGGTGTCTCGGGGTGTGGTTAGATGGGAAAAATAGATGCAATCAATGCACTGGGGAGGTGATCGGAAGGGGGTCTGAGGGGGATCTGAGGGTTTGGCCGAGTGATCAGGAGCCCACACGGGGCAAATTAGGGCCTGATCTGATGGGTAGGTGTGCTAGGGGGTGACAGGAGGTGATTGATGGGGTGTCTCAAGGTGTGATTAGAGGGGGGAATAGATGCAAGCAATGCACTGGCGAGGTGATCAGGGCTGGGGCATGAGGGCTTCTGAGGGTGTGGGTGGGTGATTGAGTGCCCTAGGGCAGATAGGGGTCTAATCTGATAGGTAGCAGTGACAGGGGGTGATGGGTAATTAGTGGGTGTTTAGGGTAGAGAACAGATATAAACACTGCACTTGGGAGGTGATCTGACGTCGGATCTGCGGGCGAACTATTGTGTGGGTGGGTGATCAGATTGCCCGCAAGGGGCAGGTTAGGGGCTGATTGATGAGTGGCAGTGACAGGGGTGATTGATGGGTGGCAGTGACAGGGGGTGATTGATGGGGTGATTGACAGGTGATTGACAGGTGATCAGTGGGTTATTACAGGGAAGAACAGATGTAACTAATGCACTGGCGAATTGATAAGGGGGGTCTGAGGGCAATCTGAGCGTGTAGGCGGGTGACTGGGTGTCCGCAAGGGGCAGATTAGGGTCTGATCTGATGGGTAACAGTGACAGGTGGTGATAGGGGGTGATTGATGGGAAATTAGTGGGTGTTTAGGGTAGATAACAGATGTAAACACTGCACTTGGGAGGTGATCTGATGTCGGATCTGCGGGTGATCTATTGGTGTGGGTGGGTGATCAGATTGCCCGCAAGGGGCAGGTTAGGGGCAGATTGATGGGTGGCAGTGCCAGGGGGTGATTGATGGGTGGCAGTGACTGGGTGATTGATGGGTGATTGACAGGTGATCAGTGGGTTATTACAGGGAAGCACAGATGTAAATATTGCACTGGCGAATTGATAAGGGGGGTCTGAGGGCAATCTGAGCGTGTAGGCGGGTGATTGGGTGCCCGCAAGGGGCAGATTAGGGTCTGATCTGATGGGTAACAGTGACAGGTGGTGATAGGGGGTGATTGATGGGAAATTAGTGGGTGTTTAGGGTAGATAACAGATGTAAACACTGCACTTGGGAGGTGATCTGATGTCGGATCTGCGGGCGATCTATTGGTGTGGGTGGGTGATCAGATTGCCCGCAAGGGGCAGGTTAGGGGCAGATTGATGGGTGGCAGTGACAGGGGGTGATTGATGGGTGATTGACAGGTGATCAGGGGGATAGCTGCATACAGTACACAGGGGGGGGGGGGGTCTGGGGAGAATCTGAGGGGTGGGTGGGTGGGGTGATCAGCAGGGGGGGGGGGGGATAAAAAAAATAGCGTTTACAGATAGTGACAGGGAGTGATTGATGGGTGATTAGGGGGGTGATTGGGTGCAAACAGGGGTCTGGGGGGTGGGCAGGGGGGGGGGGGGTCTGAGGGGTGCTGTGGGCGATCTGGGGCAGGGGGGGAGAAATCAGTGTGCTTGGGTGCGACATAGGGTGGCTGCAGCCTGCCCTGGTGGTCCCTCGGACAATGGGACCACCAGGGCAGGAGGCAGCCTGTATAATACACTTTGTAAACATTACATGGCCGGCGGGATGTTGCGGCGGGTGAGCGGAGACAGGCGCCGGCGGAGGATCGCGTCACGGATGACGCGATCGCTCCGCCCATGCCCTTACAAGGACCGCCGCCTCTGTGGGTGAGCTGGTCCTTGCGGGCTCCACTTCCCGGCCGCCCCTGTGCGTTAGGTGGTCGGGAAGTGGTTAATATTGTTAAATACAAAAGTGATAAAGTCATCACAAGGCTATTAGGGCTCGTTTCCACTATCGCGAATCTGCATGCGTCCAACGCATGCAGATTCGCACATGTAATGCAAGTGAATGGACCTGTTTCCACTGTAGCGTTTGCGTGGTGCGTTTTTATGAGCGGTGAAAAAACGCACAAAAGAGCCAACGAATTCGCCTGCTAGTGGAATGCATGCGAATCGCCGCTAATGTATTTAATAGGGAAATCGCATGCGTTTTTTTACGCGTTATTTTACGCGATTACGCATGCGATTCCGCATAGGAACCAATGTAAATTAACACAGGCAGTGACATGGTTAAAAACGCACATAGCCTAACCTATGCGAAATCGCATGCGTAATCGCGTAAAATAACGTGTAAAAAAAACGCACCTGCATGCGATTTCTTCTGCGGTGGAATCCAGGCGATTCCGCACCGCTACAGTGGAAACAAGCCCTAAATCCATACAATACTGACCATTCAATTAATAATGATAAAAATAGATAGCATTATACACAGGTGTGAGATACACATTGCCATCCAAAAAAACAATTGGATGTAGAGAAAAACCGATAGCAGCAACATTATGTGAAGTAAGAGTCAACCATTATATAAAAGTGCTAGAGTACAGTGCAAAATAAAATCCCCTAGAAGACAGAAATAGAAAAGAAATAGAAAAGATAGCAAATAGCAAATGATAATAAAGTGCGTTTAGTGCATAGGACAGCGTCACAAAACACTGAAAGAAAGTGCTTATGCTTACCAATAGTAAGGTCAGTAGAGGAAAATTATTTATATATATATATATATATTATTTTTTTATTATGTAACTGGTAAAGTTATGTAAAACAGGGTTAGTTCATACCTGCTGGCCCTTGGAGTCTCTGCTTGGCTTTTTCTCTAAATGCCTAGTTCTCCCACCTTGTCACACAGTGGTTTCCATTTCCCCATTCCTGCTCTAATTTACTTCAGTTATTACACTATACTGTGTTGGTAAATCTACTAGCACCTAATGCTTCTCAATGCACAATCGCAGTGCAGTGAGAGCAATTTGCGGTTTCCTGCTGGGGGAACAGTCAGCTGCTCTCAGCTGGTTGTCGGCCAGCACTGCAGATTCATCCGTGGAAAAATGCTGCTGTTTTCTGCAAACTCAAGTGGGACCCCTGCCTAAGAGGCACAGGAGCAACAGGACAGCGAGGAAATTGACATAGTTTATCATTGACAGAGCCTTCATTCGCATCCCTCTCAATAAAGTCTAGCTATGTCGGCCACATGCAGCCAAAAGGATCTAAATATGGCAGCCTCCATATCCCTTTTAGTGCACGGTCCCTTTAAGACTTGCAGACAGTTTCAAAGGAAGCTCACACAGTAACGGAAGCATGTAGGGATAGCACGGTGGCGCAGTGGTTAGCACTCCTTGCCTTGGCCCTGGGCCTGGTTTGAATCCCAACTAGGGCACTATCTGCAAGGAGTTTGTATGTTTTCCCCGTATCTGTGTGAATTTTCTCCCACATCCCAAGGACCTACGGTTAGGTTAATTGGCTTCCCCCAGTGGCGTAGCAATAGGGGGTGCAGAGGTAGCAATCGCATCAGGGCCTTTGGGTCAGAGGGGCCCTCCCTCAAGCACAGTACTAGCTCTCTGTTGGCCCTGTGTTAGTAATAATCACTTCTATAGATGCTTTAAATAGTAGTAATCATTAACGAGCTGTTTCCCATCCCCTTCTTGCACCTCTGACACTGTAGTTGCCATTTGCAGGTTTTGGTGCTCCATATCAATTGTTATGTATAGAGTGCTTGGGGGGGGGGGGGGCGCATGTAAAACTTGCACCGGGGCCCATAGCTCCTTAACAATGCCACTGGCTTTCCCCTAAATTGGCTTTAGACTATGATACATACCAACACGATACATACATAGACATAAGGTGATGTGAGCCCCTTTGATGGACAGTCAAGTGACGAGACCATATAGTCTGTGCAGCGCTGCAGGGAGATGTCGGCGCTATATAAATAGTAAATAATAATTTGGGGGACTGTGATCTGTCCCACCACATCGCTGAAGGTGGGGGAGGCCAGTGACATCAGAGGACACTATACAAATTTTAGATTTTCAGCCAAGACTGTCAAGTAGAGTTGTTTCGCCCAAGGAAAATCAACAGTGTAGATACGGCTTTAGGCTTTAATCGCCACATTTTTGCTGTTAGAGGGTTATAGAGGGACATGGGCTGCCTTGAAAATCTGCTGACTTGGCTCTGATCTGTCTTGTCAGCAGAAATGTGGGCTGTTTGTAGATGCTTCTGAAGAAATCTATGATAGTCACTTGTGGATGAATGCACATCTGCCGGAAGCCCTTGATCTCCCACAATGCCATTCTGCTTCTTCTTTCTCTGATGCACATTTCCCTCACAGAAGCCTGATTGGTCCACTGAGCTTTCCGCATTACATTTCTCTGCCTGGATTAGCTCACGTTTCATTGGTGCTCGGCTCCCAATAAATACCAGCTCTACAGTGATCTTGGCCCTGCTGGAGTTTATTGTCCCCTCCTGTTAATGAGCGTAATGGAAGACACATGGCAACTTCCTGTCGGGGCCTCAGCTGTGGACACATCACACAGGAGCTCCCAGTAAACTGCAGCGTTTGATAGCGGAGGGTTTAATGATGTGTGAAACTCCCAGGATTGTGCAATAGACTTGTTTTCACTCTCACCGGGTGTTGTGTGTTCTCATACCTTCTGAGGTAATGACCGCCAGCTGAAATAGGCCATGTGTCCCGTGACATCTTACTCAAATACCATTTTTATTATTTGTTTGGACTTACAAATCCATCCTAGGCCAATAAAACTTCCACTCATAAAGTCTCTGTTTCTTGTCGTGCTGCTCGCTGACTGATTAAACAAGTTAAAGGATAACTGTGATATTAAATCTTTCTGGTACAAAAGATTTATTAACCTAATCCTGAGGTGAAGAGTTATAAATCTGAAATGGCTCATAAGGCTTCATACCAAGCTGCCTCATGTTTTCCTCAGGGCTGTGGAGTCTGTACAAAAATCATCCAACTCCAGGTACCCAAAATTACTCCGACTCCTTAGTCTAATACTTATCAGGGCTCTGTATTTGGTACCATAATCCTCCGACTCCTACGTTTATGAAAACTCCGGCACCAGGTACCCAAAATGGCTCCGACTCCACAGCCCTGGTTTGCCTGTGCCATTGTGCCTGCACACATACAGTATCTGTAGCTGGGTCCATAAACTCATATATGTTTAAAAGGGTAGAGGTTGAAGCTGCTTGTAAAATATTGGCAATACTGCGGACATTCTACTTAGGCCTCTACCTCCTCCTAAAACGAATCCTCCTCATAGCTACTCCTAAAACTAGCCCTACTGTCAGGGCCGGATTGCTGGAAAGGCCCAGGCCTTGGGCGGCACCTGACTAGGTAAGAGGGATTGCTGCATATGGAAGAAGAGGCTGCAAATGGAATACAAAGGCCACAAATAAGGGGTAACACATGGAAATGGGGAGCTGCTGTCTAATGGACCTGTATAGAACTAAAGGAGGCTGCTGTACGTGAATGTTAGACATGGAATAGAGGGCTGCACAAGGAATAGGAGGGGGTGCTGCACATGGAAGGGAAGATGCAGGAAAAGTATACATCTGGTCTGGACAGAGAGGTGCCTGGCTCTTCTACTGACCACATATGCTATTTCTCTGTTATTGCCTGAGGAAGCGGGGTCAAGCCTGCAAAATGCATTACATTGTCCCCCATAGTATGTAAAATTGTTCTATTTGACAAACACATTTGGCTATTTTTGTGTCTGCTTGGAGTAGGTAAGTCCACCACTGTCGCCTCATGTTTTAAACTTTTTAGATACTTTTATCCTTTTGGTGCCTCTGTATCCATACTACGCTATAAATCTGGTCTTGCCTACTGTTAACCCTACGCCAAACCCTACCTGTCAGTTCTTTCATGCAACTTTGTGCTGCTTCGGCTATGTCCAGCGGCCAACTTATACAATGATGCCACTGTAACCTCAATTAACAATGCAGTCTGTGGTGGTGCCCAGATTACCAGGCACTACGTCCAAATTACCTGCCTCACCCTGAACCAGACTATACACAGTACAGCACTGCGGAAGATGTTGGCGCTGTATAACAGCTGTAGGATCTGCTTGGTAATCTCCCCCCCCCCCCCCCCCACTTCCACACTAGGTTTGCAGTGGTGCAGAGAAAAGAAGCTTGTTCTCGTGCCGCCACTATTTACAGGGGAAGTCAGACTGGAGGACAGCCTGGCCCATTCTAGAGCCCAATGTGCTGCCACACACACACAGGCCTCTAGTAGTAAGAGTAAAGGCCCATTCCCACTTAAAGTGGAGAAATGCACCCTGTATGTATTTAGAGGGTGTCGCCTGTCTAATTCCCCTTTTATCTGTGACTAAAAATCTGCTTATTTCAGCCGCAAAATAAACAAAAGTAATAACCCTTTGAACTTTTCTGGCTGAGGAAACCATGCTAATAAGTGTTTTGCCTTCTATTTACTTCTCATTGCATTGGGCTGTATTTGACAAGCTGTTCAACTGCCTCATTTCCATTGACAAGACACAACACGTATATCACACTTTTCTCCTGGCAGACTCAGTGCTTCAAAGCTCCAGCTACAGGCGACCAGGGTCATTAGGGAGCCTTGCCCAAAGACTCTTTAATGCTTGTACTGGCTTGAGCCAGGATTCGAACCCTGATCAAAGGCTGAACCCTTACATCAAAGGTAACAGCCTTACCAGTATGCTATCCAGAATATGAGGGTTTTTTTTAACACTTACAGTGCAGGAAAATAGAACTGTACAGAGTCATCACTTGCCTGCATGCTAGTATTCTTTCTGTTGCTATTCTGGGGGAGGGACGAGGGATAATAGAGCAGCATGCTAGTGACATCACTTGGCGATGGGGTGAGTAGAGAGAACACTGTTATTGGCCAACTCTATCCACCCAACAGTATGGAGCCTGCTGTACACACACTCGATTCACAGCAGAGGGGGACGTTAGTGACCGTCTCGGATGAGTTTCATGTAACTTGTTTATGGGGCATTAGTAGGACTACCATTACATGTACCTATGTTTTATCTCGTCATGTCACACAAGATAAACTTTTAGGTTATTGGCCTCGAATTGAAACAAGTTGTTGGATGTAGTTTAACCGCTTCCAGACTGCACTAGTTGAAATCTATGCTCTGGGAGCTGTTTTCCCTCCCAGGGGTAGATTTTAACTTCCCCCATCGCAGGCTACCCCTGATCGCACCGCTCTCATGTCGCTACAGCTCACACACCCTGCTGTCGATATGACAGCAGAGCTTCATGAGCTGGTCAGGAGACAATTTCATTGGCTCCTGACCCTGTAATCACTGTGAGCCAATGAAATTGCCTCCTGGCCGGTTCACCGAGCTCTGCCGTCATAGTTTCAGCAATGAGAGAGCGGCCGATTGGCGGTAATGGCGAATCCGTGCGGCATGATGTCAATATGCAAGTTTTTCGTATCGGCAGTTTCTTATCCTTAGTGGGCCAGAGACTGCTGGTACCGAAGTGGTTAAGACCTCCACAGTGTGAAGCTTTAGGTATGAAATGTTGGCTAAGGCTGGTTTGTTTGGCTCTCTGTGAGTTTGGGTGCCGAGTTTTATTCTCCAGTCTGCTCTCCACCAGCGCTTCTGTTTGTGAGGATGCTCTGATACAGACCAGATTACCTCCAATACACGCCCCAACAGGGCTAGCAAGCAGACCTTTGCAATGGAAAATCTGGCAAAATAAGGATGGCATTAGCCAAAAAGTGAAACTGGCAGCACAGGATCATGTAAGCATTAGTCAGGATTGGGGTACTGGTCATAGGAAAGGCTTCTACCAGCCCTCACGCTTGCAGAGTAGACTTGCCACACCAGTATGCATATGTGTGCTCATGATGCATGGTCAGAGCTGCAACCTGCATGGTATCTCCTTTGAGAGAGTGAGTTTGCCCACATGCCTATGACTCCACCTGCACGCCTGCAAGTACAGGTAGTCCCCTGGTTAACAAATGAAATCTGTCCATAAGTCAAAACTCTGTGCTATCTCTGTCCCCTGTACCGCTTTGTATTCAAGCAGACACTTTTTATTTAGAGCCTTGCAATAGCTCCAGACCTATTTATTTTATTTTGTATTTATGGCCACTTGTCACTAGGGGACAGTGTGAGACAATACTAGAGGACTTCTGCTTTCAGTTTCTATATTTCTGCTAAGATGGAGAGATCAAAGCATTCCAAGAATTTACAGCACAAAACATTCTGCCGACTGAGGTCAAAAGCAGTGCACTTCTATTAAACAAGATGACTATTAAAGGTCCTAATGGGTTAAAATCATTGAGATGACCCATTTGGAATCTCTGAAGTGGATTGTCCTATGAAATAGTCACATAAGAGGATTGGAGAGCTGAAAAAGCCTTTGTATCAGTAACCCACAAGGACTTGTGGAGCCAAGGACAGGAAAACCTGACACTATGAAAAGAGATATTACTTTGCCTATGTTTACTTTAACCACTTCCCTACCATGCTATTTTGTGCTGATCTGTGCTGCGTGGGCTCTCCAGCCCACAGCACAGATCAGGTTGCAGCCAGGCCGATCAGACTCCCCCCCCCCCCCCCCCCCCCACCCTTTTTTCCCCACTAGGGGGATGTCCTGCTGGGGGGGTCTGATCGCCGCCGGCTGCTTGCGCTTGCAGGGGGGGGCTCTTCAAAGCCCCCCTCCGCAGCGCTTCCTGGCCTCCTTCCCCTTCCCTCCCTCTCCCTCCCCCTGTGAGCGGCGCAGGACGGATTTCCGTCCTGCGCCTCATGGGATAGGCTTTAGCCTATCAGATGCCGGTGATCCCCGGCCAATCAGAGGCCGGGGATCACCGATCTCCTCTACGGCGCTGCTACGCAGCAGCGCCGTATACATGTAAACACCGGGGAAGGTCTTCCCCGTGTGTTTACATTTACCCTGCGAGCCGCCGATCGGCTCGCAGGGTGTTCACGGAGACACCCTCCGGGAACTGACATGGAACGGCCGCTCGTCCATGGAATACACTTCAGGATTCAGGGGCGTGTATATACGCTCCGAGAATCCGGAAGTGGTTAAGTAACATTACCCAGCAAGCTCGTAATAAACCAGATACCAGAACTCCTAGTAGAGTGTAGGGGGCTACAAAGGACCAAAAAGCCCCGTTACTAAAGTGTAGTGCAAAACAAGAGTTTGCCTTCTTAAAACAGAAGGTATTTGCGATAATTCAGATTGGAGTGAGCATATGATGTCTCCCACAATGCTTTACTGTTGAATATGCAAATCATCTTTGCTGTCCCTGTAAGTTAAACGCCCCTCCAGAACCGCTGGAATGCAGTGTTGTGTCAGTTTATTAATTGTACAGAGCCACACTAATCCAACATGCATACAGACTGTTTCAGATTGGTTGATCCTAATCAGTGCAGGGCATGGATTAATGTGGCTCTATGGAGTAGGACTTGAAGCACCCAGAGTTACAGATTACCCAACAAGCTCATGGTGAACCAGATACCAGAACTCCTAGGAGAGTGTGAGGGGCTACAAAGGACCAAAAAGCCCTCTTACTAAAACGTAATGCAAAACAAATGTTTTTTTTTTCTACCCTAGAGCTTGATTGAGTGTTTTTGAAATCAGGCTGGCAAACGGATTTTTTTTATTTATTTATTTTTTTCCTTTTACAAGATGAGGCCTTGAGGGTCACAACATGTATTGTTCTGGTGCCGTAAACGTTTGACAGTTACTTAACCTCCTTGGCGGTATGGACAAGCTCAGCTCGTCCATGACCGCCGGAGGCTGCCGCTCAGGCCCCGCTGGGACAATTTTCATAATTTTTTTTTTTTCTCTTAAACACGCAGCAAGCACTTTGCTTGCTGCGCGTTGGGGACGATTGCTGCCGCTCGCTGCCTATGCGCCGCTACCCGCCGCGTAACACGTCCCCCCCGGAGCCCCTTTGCAGCCTGGCCAATCAGTGCCAGGCAGCGCTGAGGGGCGGATCGGAACTCCGTCTGATGTCGATTACGTCATTGCAATCGTCATCATGGCGACGGGGGAAGCCCTAAAGTAAATCCCGTTCTGAACGGGATTTCCTTATGGGTAATAGCGCCAGCGGTGATTGGAGGGGTGGGAGGGATGCAGAAGGGAGGGGGGCATCATGTACTAGGCTAGCTACATGATTTAAAAAAAAAAATATTCAAAAAATTGAGCTGCGCAAACAATAGAACGCCAGGGTGGTTAAAGCAGCAGGGACAGCCATACTATCCTAGGAAAAAAAAACACGTAGATAAATACTTACTACCTACAGAACAGATGTATTGTACGGTCCGTGTTTTGATTTCAGTTAATTTTATATAGTAAATTAAGAGAAAACGGTTTTAGGCATTTTCCATCTTTGGCTTCAGTCAGAGGCAGTAATCTTCATGTCATTTCCTCCCTTAAACTTTTTTTTTCTCCTACAAACTGCACTGTCATGTCTAGATTGCTTTGCAAACACATGTGAGCACAGCATAGATTGTATTTCAGCAGCTTCTGCAGAGGGGTGAGGTCTATTTCCCTTCTCAGCCTCGTGTCACACTGAACTGCCCTCGGCCAATCAGGGAGGAGCAGGAATGTGGGAGGGGACATAACTAGCTTCCTTCTCCTCCGCAATGTACCAGAATAGAGCCAGGCTGACTGAGATAAGATTTATTACAGCAGAAACATTGGATTATCTTAGAATGCTTTCAATGCAGGCTCAGGTTGTAGACTTCATAATAAACACATAGCAGTGGGTAAATGAAATTTGATTTTGTGGCTGACCGTACCGCTTTAACACCCCCAATCCAGCCTGCAGCTACTTTTAGAGCTGTGTCCACTAACGAACAAGATTGCGCTGTAAATCAATTGCATATTTTCCACTTTAGCGATTCTGTCGAAATTTTAGTCCAGTCCATCAGGATTATGGTGGTAAAATATTTTGCATTGCCAGATCCTGGAAAAATTGTATAGCGATGCTTTTTCCATGCGATTTTTTTCGGCCTCCAGTGCACCAAAAATGCAGCAGGCACGATGTTTGCGATTGGGGAAAAATTGAGTTGCATGGGCATTGCACTAATGGAAACATCCTGCACGGCCTCTTTCAGCTAAGTGAGTAGTGTTTTTTGCGATCTGCAAGCGATCAAAATCCCATAGCAAAATGCTGCTAGTGGAAAGAGTCCTAACATTAGCGCAGCTTTCATTAGACCAGTCATAGCTCTATACAGTTATAGCTCTATACAGGCGAGGCAGGGCTTCTTCGCGCAGAGCGTGTGCCGTGTAGAGTCTGAATTGGGTGCCGCTATAGCTACAATGGTATAGTGCGTATAATGATCCAGGGATTGCTGGACCCTGAATTCATTCTCTCTCTGAGTTGCTACGACTCTGCCGCCGGGCATTTCACCGGCAGAAGGGTGAGCCGTCCTTCGGCTTGCCCTGCGCCCAAGTGACCCGGGGGCAAACCTCTATGTATGCCTATATGGGCCCTTCTCTGTCAGCATGGCCAGGATGAAATCGAATGGCATATTATAAAATGTTTTTATAGAACCCTGAAATGTATGCTTGGAAATGCCACGAGTCCTCTGCTGTGATCTTACTGTCCTTCCATAGCTTCTCAAGAAGTATGACCTTAAAATTCTTTATAGTTTTATTGTTTGCATGTAGGTGTATATAACTTGTGAAGGGAGTAGAGTTTCACGTCTCCTCACTTGATTCACCCAGCAACATCTCCACATGGATACTGATAGATTGGGGGACGGAGTTATGCCACACAAGTATGAAGGCTGCACCCTGCAATCTGCTACACCCTTTTATTGCAATTGTATACTGTGTGTTAAGGGTTGGGGAGTAGATCATACAAATGTACTGGAAGTTTCAGAAACGGCCCATACTCTTTATTTTAATAGCTTACATAGACTAGGTGCCCATACATGGTACAATTTTTCATTTTTTTCGATTAGATAATTTAGTTTGATCATTCCGTTCGATCGAATATAAAGATTTTTCCAGCATGTCCGATCAGATTTTTCTCAAACGGGATAATCGTTCCAATTTCTTGATCATAAAAAAAAACTAAAAAATAAAAATATTTTCAACATTCATTCGATCATTTAGATTGAATAAACTGGAAAATCAAATGTTTTTATTGTATCGTGTATGGCCACCATAAGAGGTGAAAGAGGACAGGGGTGGACTTACGGTGTGCAATGCATGCTGGGAATTCTTAGGCTAATGGCTGCTGAGCTGAGGTACCCTGTATACACTGCTTTATGTAATGGTGCTGGCTGAACAGTCCAGACAGGAGTCCTCAGGCAGTGGTCTCCTGGGCTGAGCTGCCACGTGAGCCCACGTAGGGAATGCAGGACTGGGGAATGTGCGGTACTGTCATTTTCATTGTTTCTTGTGTGTTTGTGTCTTCCAGGATCTGGTAAACACTGGGCTCAGTACTCTGTTTTTCTTCATCGCCTCTGTAATTTTGGCTGCGCTGAACCACAAGTCTGGGGCGGAAATCTCTGCAGCGGTGAGAAAATCATTTTCTGAAGTTTTTCCAGTGAAATGTGAATATTTAACCCAGATTCTTGCTGCCATGTCTTCTGATGCACAAAGTACCCTTTCCTGCCTCGATTTAAGCTCGGGAAGCCAGCAGCCATATCTACAACTAGCACTGTGTCCGCTGTTTTAAACTATACACAAGGTTACATGTGACATGAGATAGTTATTTGTGTGCTTGACACTGTACATGGACATTTTTTTTCCTTTCTCTGCCTGAAAGAGTTAAAAACCAGGTATGCAAGTGACAGTTTCTGTCCTGGTCGGTACTGGGTCGGATTATAGAGTAACCCTCGCTGATGAGGAACTACAGCCATAAAACACTTTCCTGACAGTAAATGGCTTTTGAGAGCAGGAAAGGGGTAAAGAGAGTAAATAATTTATAGATTTTATCTCTGGCATACTTAAGTGAATTTTTTAATTTGAGCAGAGACTATGAAACAGTAAAAAACGTAAAAAAGTAGATTTAACTAGTTAATGCATCAAGTGCAGTATATCTATGGCCCACAGGACTTCACTTGAAGTTGCAGGGAGGTAGATATTTGTCTACCGCCACTGCGCATTCCCACCCGTTCTCGCACCAGTTACTGGGGAGATCAGTGAATGGGAATGCCGTTCCCCTTCGTTGATCTAAGTTCCTGTGTCAATGATCTCCGGCATCAATGAGATGCCTGTGGTCATTGTATCACATGCACCAATTACTTCCTGTTTGCGTACTAACAGTACACACAGGAAGAATCTGTGTGGAGACCTCTTGTGGTCAAATGGTAAAATTACACATGCATACATTTTTTTATATTTTTTATTTAAAATTACATATCCCCCATTAAAATTAATACCTTACTTTCCCCACCCTCATAGTGACTAAAACAATTTGCACATTAAAATAAATGGTTATCTTAGGGACTTTTTTTTTTTTTAACCACTTTAAGACACGCTGACTTATTAAAACGTCCTGTTTCAGCCTGTTAACGGCTCCAGGACGTTTTAATAAGTCGCTCTCTCCCGCCGCCGCTCTGCATGTGTGCGCCGCCCTTCCCCCGCCACTGTTAACTGTTGGGACACTGTGATTGGGGCCTCTACCCAATCGTAATGCCTGGAATGAATGGACGTGATCCCAATCAGCGGCCACTTCCATCCACAAAAACAGGAAACCGTCATAGTGAAGTAAAATGTATTTAAAAAAAAAAAAAAAAAAAAGGGAACACTTCCTATAAAACAGGAGTGTTCACTAGCGCCATCTAGTGGCTAAAAAGTAAAATTACACATACAGGCACATACACATACACTTGGTACATATTAATAAAATAAATAACTTACACTTCCAAAGCCCCCCCCCCCCCTCCTCCCCCCGAAAAGAAAAAAAAATTACTTGTAAAAAAAAAAAAATTCGGTTAAAAAATAAATTACATAAATAGTTGCCTTAAAGTGAACCTTAAGTCAGAAAAAAAATGAGTTTTACTCACCTGGGGCTTCTACCAGCCCCCTGCAGCAGTCCTGTGCCCTCGCAGCCACTCACTAATCCTCTGGTCCCCCGCTGCCAGCTAGTTTCGTTTTTGCCGTCAGGACTGGTCACGCGTAGCTTTTTCCGCACTCCCGACTGCAATTAGCGCTATTGCGGCGTACAAAAATACGCGTTGCTGCATATCTATGCACCCTCCTTCATTCTTTCCCCATAGAACAGTATAGGCTGCGCAGGACAGAACCAAACCACTGATCTGTACACTGGTTTGGAGTGAACTGTCACCAGAGGCTGTGATGAAAAGAGAGACCCTGTAACAAAAAAAATCCCTCTGGGGGATACTTACGTGGGGAGGGGGAAGCCTCTGGGTCCCAATGAGGCTTCCCTCTCCTCTGTAGCTTGGGGGAATCTAGCGCTGGCTCCCCCGAACGTCCCTCAACAAATCCTGACAAGGGTGCGCCTGCGCGAGTAATATTTACCTTCCATGATCCTGTGCAGGCGCAGTAGAGGCTCTTCCTTCAGGCTAAGGCAAAAATAGCCGAACCCGATCGTATACTCTCTTCTGCGCAGGCTCTGATCAGAGAGAGATCTGCTGGCTGCCCATACACTGCAGGCCGATTTCTGATTGTTTTCAGCATGAAATCTCTTGGGAACCGGCTTAGTGGTGCCACATCCTCTGCCACGGTCTTCTCAGATGTTAATGTGTCTATCCCCCCACTCACCACCAGTGTCCGTGCATTAAAAACTCTCACCTGTCCGGCCACCCAGAGTGACCCGCTGATTTTCCATTCGCATCCCATGTGGCTGCTGCCACCACTGTACACAGCAGCCATGTGAGCCATGAATGGAGAAGCAGCGGGACACTCTGGGTGGCCGGACAGGTGAGAGAGTTTAATGCACAGGCATTGGAGGGCACATTAACATTTGGAGGGACAGTAGCCACGGGTTCTGTTGCATCTGTCACTTGTCCCGATATTGCACGCAGTTACTGCTGCACACCTGATCGATAATGTCGGCCCGAGATTTTCCAGCTTACTTCCAGCTTGATCAATACATTCAACCGATTTTGACTAAAGTGTTGATTGGACATTCTTGTTGCGGCACCACTTTTTAATCCTATTCAATAAAATTATCAAATCAGATGGTTGATCGGGCAGCAAAATCGCTAGATGTATGGCCACCTTAAAGGGAACCTAAAAAGAAAGTTTCACTTACCTGGGGCTTCTACCAGCCCCCTGCAGCCGCCCTGTGCCCGAGCCAGTCACCGGCCACTGCATGGCCCATCGTCAGGAGCGTCATGCGCATGCGATAAGAGATGTGGAAGTTGGCATTCTATCTATGACATGCCTGCCTACTGTTTGGTGTCCAGAGAAGTCGTGCAGGGTGCAATACATCAGCACAATGGACGTGTGAGTGAACGGACCCTATAGATAACATGGGATCCATGATCCATCAACTTGCCTGAGGTAAACTGTCTCATTTGGGCTGTGGTGTGAACTTAGCCCAAGTCATTAAAGCTAATTTGAAGCAAGCTGAATACCAAAAAAAAATGGATACCTACCGTATTTTTCAGACTATAAGAAGCACCTAGGATTAGAAGACAAAATGAGGGGAGAAAAAAATAAAAATATATAGCTCTTGTCTCTCTGTCCCCCTTGTGTGCTCCATGTGTCTGTCTCTGTCCTCTTTGTGTGCACGATGTATCTGTCTCTGTCCTCATTGTGTCGTCCTCTTTGCCCCTTTGTGTCCTCCGTTTGGCCTGTGTGTCCTCCTCTGCATGGGCACAGTACAGGGAGTCCCCGACATTGCAGTGGGTTGGAGGCTCGTATTAGCAGGTGTTCACAATTCAGGAACTCCTTTCATTTGGACTATAAGATGCAGTGACTTTTCCCCTCTTATAGTCCAAAAAATACAGTATTTGTCGTCCAGAAGTATTTGGGGACACAAGTAACTCCGAAGCCTTTGGAGGAGGGGCAAATATGTATTACACCTGTGGGTCAAACCATTCAACTGGAGGGAGGGAGGACCGTGGGCCATGGAGAGAGGACTGGGTCGGCTGTATGGGATCCAGAGCCCCCTCTCTAAATCAGGGAGTATCTAACTTTTTATTTGTAATTGTTTTCTGGAACTATGGTCTTGTTCAGACATACTTTTATAGGGTATGTTGGCTGTTGTGTCATTGCTCTATATTACGTTTATACTTGTGTCGTAGGAAGGAAGAGCATGTGTTAAAGAGAACCCGAGGTGTGTTTAAAGGAAAGGTTCAGGGAGGGTGGGTAAAAAATAAAAATCAAATTCCACTTACCTGGGGCTTCCTCCAGCCCGTGGCAGGCAGGAGGTGCACTCGCCGCCACTCCGCAGGCTCCCGGTGGTCTCCGGTGGCCGACCCGACCTGGCCAGGCCGGCTGTCAGGTCGGGCTCTTCTGCGCTCCAAGGCCCGGAACTTCTGCGTCCCACGCCGGCGCTCTGACGTCATCGGACGTCCTCCGGGCTCTACTGCGCATGCAGCAGCGTGGCTGTGATTTATGGAGGGATTGCAGAGTGCAGGGGGGCCTTAGGGGGGTTTGGGATAGCAACAAAGGCTGGGCTGTATAGGCAGATCCAGCCTCTGTATGCAGATAATAGTCTTCAAACCCACCTCGGGTTCTCTTTAAATAGTTGTTTTGGTTCAGTACTCTTTACTTTAGAGCAGTTCAGCTCCTAACATGTTAACTAAGCTCTAGAAGTATTTCTGTTATAGCATGTCATCATCAGCTGCTGTGTGTTCATTTCCTGTGTAACATCTGCATTGTCTGATTACTACTACTGGTAGATCCTCTGCTGCCATCTACTGGATGTTTACACTGCTTACAGATTTACTCCACCCAGACCATTCTATTCACATCGATGCTTGAGAATATCTTCTTCTGTAGTCTCCTGTCACCCACTCAGCATACTCTGCAAGTCTTAATATACGGTAGACTGCAGAACACTTTATACAACTATTCAGTAAAGTAATTCCTCTGCAGTAACTCTTCTCACTGTTTTATGACTGGTACTGGTACTTTTTTTTTTTTTTTTTTTTCTTTCCACACATTTTAGTTTGTTCAAATACTTGTTTCTCCAAAGCCCAGCTCTACATTTTTATTTATTTATTTATTTATTTTTAAAGGACAACTTAAAGGAGTAATCAGGGGGGGAAATGCTAATATAAGTGGTACTTACCGGGGGCTTCCTCCAGCTCCAAGCTCCCAGGACGTCCCCACGCAGGCGCAGTACACTCCGGCCCACGTGGCGGTGATTGACAGCGCCGCTCGCGCAGGCGCAGTACAGAGCGACCTGGAGGTCGCTCTGACGTCATCGCCGGGGACCGGGACGGACCTGCGGCGAACGGCTGCGGGCAGAGCTGCGGCAAGGGACGTCCTGGGAGCTTGGAGCTGGAGGAAGCCCCGGTAAGTACCACTTATATTAGCATTTCCCCCCTGATGACTCCTTTAAGTATAGGGATATGGAGGCTGCCATATTTTTCCTGTTAAGCAATACCAGTTGCCTGGCTATCCTGCTGATCCTCTGACTCTAATACTTTTAGCCATAGACCCTGAACAAGCATTCAGCAGATCAGTTGCTTCTGACAATATTGTCAGATCTGACAAAATTAGCTGCATGCTTATTTCTAGTGTTATTCCAACACTACTGTAGCCAACTAGACCATCAGGGCTGCCAGGCAACTGGTATTGTTTAAAAGGAAACAAATCATATCACTCTCCTTACAGATGCCCTTTAACTTGTTGCCAACCGCCTAACGCAGGATGGCGGTGGCAGAGAGGCTCTGTTATTCCGAGGAGCGAGATTTGACAGGAGCTTGCACGAGCGCAAACTCCCGTCAGTTAACACAGCAGGGCACAGCTATCAGCCTGCCAGCCAGTGATCGGCACTGGCAGGCTGTTTTTTTTATTGATAGCATGAAAAGTATTTATAAAGCGCTGACATCTTACACAGTGCTGCACAGAGTATAGTCTTGTTACTTAACTGTCCCTCGGAGGGACTCACAATATAATCCCCGCCATAGCCATATGTCTGTGTGTATAGTGTAATCACAGTGTATGTATGTGCGTGTGTATACATATATGTATGTATATATATATACATATATGTGTATATATATATATATATATTTATATATATATATTTATATATTTATGTTTATATTTATATATATTATAATATATATGTGTATATATATTTATAACCATGGGACACAAACTATAAACAACCCTTTTACTAAAAACTAAAGTCCTGAATGTACTCAGGGCTACAGAAAGGGGCTAATTTAAGGGGCGCATTAAATGTATTAATACACCTCTGGCAAATTTTGACTTAGTTACTTTTTTTTCAACAAGCAAGTAATTTTTTGATGGGAAATGATTGGTTTCTCCCAGAAGATAAGACGATGTACAAGAGGCATTATTGTGGGGGGGAAAAAAATCCACTTTTATTTACATTTCAGCAAAAAGTGTCCAGTCCAAAATTATTCATACCCTTCTAGAAAATCCTTATTGGCTATTACAGCAATCAAACGCTTCCTATAATTGCAGACCAGCTTTTTGCATGTCTCCACAGGTATTTTTGCCCATTCATCTTTAGCAATGAGCTCCATATCTTTCAGGTTAGAGGGTATTCTTGCCATCACACTAATCTTTAGCTCCCTCCACAGATTCTCAATTAGATTCAAGTCAGGGCCACTCCAAAACGTTAATGTTGTTGTCTAACCATTTCTTCACCACTTTTGCTGTGTGTTTTGGGTCATTGTCATGCTGAAATGTCCACTGGTGCCCAAGGCCAAGTTTCTCTGCAGACTGCCTGATGTTGTCGTTGAGAATCCTCATGTATTGCTCTTTTTTCATGGTGCCGTTTACTGTGATTAGGTTCCCTGGTCCATTGGCTGAAAACCCCTCCCAAAGCACTAGGTTCCCACCACCATGTTTGACAGTGGGGATGGTGCTCTTTTAGTTAAAGGCTTCTCCTTTTTTTACGCCAAATGAAGGAAACATCATTGTGACAAAACAAATCAATTATTGTTTTATCTGACCATAACGCAGAAGACCAGAAGTCGTCTTCTTCGTCCAGATAAGCATTTGCAAAGGCCAAGAGAGCTTTTGTGTGCCTTATCTGGGGAAGTGGCTCCTCCTTGGACTGCGTCTGTGAAAACCAGCATTGTGCAGCGTCCATTGTATTGTCTATCTTGAGACATTGCCACCAGCAGACCTCAGATTCACCACGATGACCTTGGTGGTAATCGTTTGGATTCTTTTTTACCTCTCTCGCTATCTTCCTGGCCAGCGCAGGTTTCACTTTTGGCTTCCGACCACGTCCTCTGAGATTTTCCACTGTGCGGAACACCCATTAGGGCAGCCCCCTCCTACAACATCTTCAAGAAAGCCCTCAAAACTCACCTTTTCACTCTGGCCTACCACCCCTCACAAGTGCTCTAAAACCCACAGCTGAACTCTCGTCCCCTACCGTTCGTGTCCTTACCTCTCCCTCTAGATTGTAAGCCTTTGGGCTGGGTCCTCCTCCTTTTGTGTCCTACCTGATCATGCACCTCCATTACTGTGAACCCATGCTATGCATCTGAGTGAACCTAACTTGCCTAATCTCCATGCGCCATCCAGTAACTGACTAAGCATTACCTGCTACTCCTACTGTGCTGCGTGATCTGGTTTTCTTGTATTCCTGTATTGTCATATTGCTGTTTGTCACACCTAAATATTGCCTGTAACCTAAATTAATGTTCAGCGCTGCGTAATATGTTGGCGCTTTATAAATATAATAAATAAATTATAGTAATAATACTTTGCACTGTAGCCACTGAAACTTGAAAACATTTAGAAATGACCTTGTAGCCCTTTCCTGACTTGTGAGCAACCACAATGCGCAGCCGCAGGTCCTCACTGAGCTCCTTTATCTTAGCCTTGACTGCCCACAAGCCAACTGCAGAGAGCTGTTGTTGAGTTGATTAAAACAGCTGTTCCCAATCAGGGTAATTAGGATGCTTTAGAGCAGATTGGACTATTTGGAACGGTATAGAACTTTGGATTTTCCCATAGACTGTGACAGTTTGTGAAGGGTATGAATAAATTTGGACTGGACACTTTGCTCAAATGTAAATAAAAGCTGAGAAATGTTTTTTTTTTCACAATAATGCCTCTTGTACATCATCTAATTAACTTTTGGGAGACACCTATGTAATTTCCCATCAAAAAATTACTTGCTGGTTGAATAAAAGTAACGAAGTCAAAATTTACCAGGGGTATGAATAATTATGGGCAGCACAGTATGTATGTGTGTAACTACCATTGTCCATTTCATTGTATACAATTTCTAATATCACTTGTCTGACTGCTTATCTTGTAGGTCTTTGGCTTTTTAGCCACCATCTCCTATTCCATTAATACATTCCTAGCGGTCCGTAAGTGGAGATTCGGCAGCGGCTCCCAGAACATGCGTCAGTCCAGCGACTACATGAGGGCACGGAGTGAATCCCGCGACGTCGACTGCCGCCCAGAGATTCAGCGTCTGGATGCGTGAGCGGCCTGGGGCAGCTGAAAATTTAAAGAGAAAACTCAAATGCTGGCCGAAGGCCTTGAGCAGCATGGCTTTCATTGGAGACCGGAACAATCATGGCATTCCGGAACTTTGACATGTCCTGAGATGTATATGGACCAAGGCTGTACATTCCTGACTTTGTAAGGGAGGACAGGTGATCACTGCTTGTGGAAAAGACAATGGGGTGGTTTGCTGAAGTGAATGTGTGGTGAGGAGAATGAGGAACACCATATGCATTCAAGGATCCAGTCAGCTGCAGGGATAAAAAAAAAACCTTTTCTGAATCTGATTGGATGTTTGAAGTGATGTCAGTAAGCTGTCACGGCTCTCCACTGCACATGTCCTTTAGTAAGTCACCCCAAGGAGTGCTACACATATCTTTTACATACCTTCTCTTGGTAAGCTGGCTAAGCCTGGACCAAACCAGCGACTTGAGGGGACTGTTGTATCGGTGTGATAAAGAGCTGTACAGCATGTGATAAATTCTCCGATTAAGGGAGAAACATGAAGTTATTTTGTATTGTCTATAAAATTAATCATTTTTTTTTTTTTTTTTTTTTTTTTTTTTTTTTCAAATTGTCAGTTAGAACAATTGTAATCAAGTGTTATTTAATGATGTCCTTTGCAGATTTACATGTAAGCATTATATTAATTTAATGGCGGCTATTTTAAAAATAGAACTTGTGTACAATTCTTGAACCTTCAATTAATATGTACAGCATAGAACACTAAAAGTAGCTTCATGGGCGGCTGTTAGAAAAGTTAAAGAATAATTGCATTTGCATCATACCTATACCAGTCCAGCCCCAGTTTGCTGTCTGATGAATTATGCAGTTATTATAATGCTGATTTGCTTCCCTGTGGAGGGCTGCAGAGTATCTGGCTACTTGTTTTTACAAATCTTTCCTCTCCTCAGCAGTATGTATACTGTGTATACACTTCTTCTATTGTCTGTGCTCTCTGCCAGCTTCCCTGTATTTCTCCCTGGTCCCTGCAGACCCCACCTATTCTGCTTTGTGTGGAAGCTTTATTCACATCTGTAGACTGGTCTGATCATTGCTTTCTACATATAATTTCCTGTTCTTGGCTATGATAGCAATGGGTAATTCTGGGTATTTTAGAAAGTCAGTTGACATTAGGTTTTACCAATGGAACCGGCAGTACGGTTCCGTGGTCCGTCCCATTAAACGGACAAAAAAGTGCAGCAGGACCCAATTTTCTGGACCATTTTGCTCAGCGGAACGGAAATGGAAGGTTTTGCAGCAAAATAGGAACCAATGAAAACGGATGTTTTACAGCACACTGGCTGTAAAAACGGACCGTTTTCACGGATCCGGATGGCCGTATCCGTACGGCCTGATCCGGGAAAAAACGCAGCTGTGAACCCGGCCTTAGGCAGGAAGCCATCGACAGTAAAGATTAGGTTATGCAGTATTATGTAGCTTGAAAATTAGATAATCAAATCATGATGAGGTAAAATTTGATCGGTCTAAACTGCATACATTTGCATACAAAATGTGCATAATCCTGCATCTCCATGACCGTCCCTACTTGATGCTGGAGTTGCTATATAATTGTGTAGGACTATAGGAATTCTGTTGTAAATGCTTTCCTAGATTTTCCATTGAGGTTTGCAGTGCTTGTTTGAGGGTTCTCTTCCTTTGCTTGAAGGTAATATACTAAGGATTCAAGATTTTCCCTTCCCCGGAAGGACTCAAAGTTTGGTCCATTGTCCGATACAAATTTCTAGAGGCAGGGAACACACTTGACTGTGTTTTCGTGCGCGTTTTCTGCACAGAAAAACTGAGAACTCAAACACAAACTGACATTCTGCATCATGATTCTGCACATTTTGGCAGTTTATCAATTACATCAGCTGCTGTGAAAAAAAAGTGCGCGTTTTGCTTCATAGAAACACACTTGGGGCCTGATTCACAAAGCGGTGCAAACTTTTTCGTGGACTTTTGCGCGCACAATTTGCCGTGATTCGCGCGATCACGGACTTTTGCGCGCACAATTTGCCGCGATTCGCGGCAAATTGCGCGCGCAAAAGTCCGCGAACGCGCGAATCGCGGCAAATTGCGCGCGAAAAAGTTTGCACCGCTTTGTGAATCAGGCCCTTGGTGTGCAGAAAAAGTATGCAGAAAAACACGCGCGGAAAACTGAGAGGCAAGTGTGTTCCCTGCCTTAGGTTACCTACTTTCCTAAAAGATTGTGGAGTGTAATGTAGGTACAATAGCAGATGTTGCATAAGAGATGAGATCTGGCCACTTACTATGCAGTAGTCTACTAGCCTATCCACAGTCCGTACTTGCTTTTGTAAAGTGACCTACAATATCTGTAGCAATTGGTTTTCATGCAGAATCGGGAATAGGGAGTGGTGGAGTATGCAGGACAGCAGATTGGTTAAGACTCTGACAAGTAAAGCCTGGTACACACTTTCAGCTATGATTTGCCAATCGCTGACCAATTTTACCACACTTTATTTTAAATATCCTTTTTCTTATCAGCATTTTTATTATTTTTCCACTTGCTAAGAAGTGGAAAAATATTTTACAGATAAAAAAACAGTACTGGGCTACACCGCACTTAAGCCGCATCTACACACGCTGATGCGGCTCGATTGATAAGATCCGACAGGACGGATCTCCCCACCGCCGATTCCCTGCTCGATCCCCGCGAGGGGACAATGGCAGGGAATCGAGCGGAAGATAAGCGGCGCCGGCGGGGACCAGCGGGGAATCGAATCCGGCGCGGCGAGCGGGGACGTGGAAGAGGCGATCCGGCGCGGCGAGCGGGGACGTGGAAGAGGCGATCCGGCGCGGCGAGCGGGGAAGTGGAAGAGGCGATCCGGCGCGGGGACGTGGAAGAGGCGATCCGGCGCCGGATCGCAGCCTCATCTACCCGTGTAAATGAGGCTTTACACTCTTACCCTTCTGGTAGTTGAATCCAATTACTAATAGGAAACTGGGTAAAGTGGGTTTTTTTTTGTTTGGGGAAAAGATAACTGTTAGACGCATATCTTCCACGCAGCTTCTAGTTATCCCTCCCTTTTACTCTAATTTTACTCTAGTCCGTATTTGTCTTATCAACCCTGCGCCTAACTTTTCAGCACATAGTGAGTGAGGAATGAGGAATAATGCAGTCCTCTTTCTATAGTGTCACATGTCAGTATTTTAGAGCAGAGCTAAAATCAGTAAATACAGTAGAGTCTTGGTTGTCTGGCACTGACAGGGATCAGCTGATTTCATGAACTTGTGTATTAAATGTTAAAATACAGTTATTGAAAGTATATTGACCTTGAGGGAGCCATGGAACCCAGTCTTTAAGCACAGCCGAGCCCACAAACCGCTAAGAAGTTGGCCTTCATCACTGTGAGCACTACTGGTGATTTTGTGCTGGTTGGTTGAGACTGCTGGTTAGTTGAGTTCTGGATAGCTCTGACTCTACTGTTGCATTATCGATCAGATACTGATTGTACTGATTTTAAACGCACTTATTTTCATGGCGGGAATAACGTGTCCTTGAAGTGCCCACCACTGGACACAAGAGGAATTGCAGCCAAAATGCTGCATGAAGAATTTGGACACAAGAGGAATTGCAGCCAAAATGCTGCATGAAGAATTAGACATGGCATAGAGCTGAACACTACAGTATAGTTTCAGAAATATTAATGATTGTTATCAATTTACATAATGCAAAGTCTGCAAACAAAAGTAAAATCTAACTAAAATCAATATTTGGTGGTACTACCTTTTGCCTTTAAACCAGCATCAACTCTTAGGCCCCATTCACCCTGGAAATCACAAATCACCAGTGTTTTGCTGTTATTTTTCACTGTAGAGGAAAGCGATATTGGAGAGATTGCATTCTGTGATTCTTTAACTACCTAACGTCCGCCTAACGCGAATTAGCATGAGCAAGGCGGCTCCCCCAGGACCGCCTAACACCAATTGGCGTGAAGTCCGGGGGAGGAGATTGCAGGGAATCTCATGCGCCGATGTGTGTACATCCCCCGCTTGAATGACTGAGCTCCGCACCGTCGTCAGTCTCCCAGCGGCGATTGCTGCTAGGAGACTGTTAAACAAAATTGCCGTCTATTTACATTGTACAGCGCTGCGATTTAAGGCAGCAATGTACTGGGGACAGCTGTGACACTCAGCTGTTCCCTGGGGAGACTCTGAGAGCGATAGGCTCTCATAGGCTGATGTCTATGAGAGCCGTTTGCTGTGATTGGCTGCTGGGGGGGGGGGGGGGGGGGGGCGTAGTAAAAATACATTTTTAAAAATAGCCACATTTATTTAAAAAAACCCAAAACATTAAAGCAGTGATCAGAGCCCATCAACAGAAAGCTCTGTTGATGGGGGGGGGGGGGGGGGGGGGAGGTTTAATTTGTCTGCTAATTTGTACAGCCCTGCAGCAAGCCCTTAAAGCTGCAGTGGTCTAAATTGTAAAAATAGCCTGGTCACCGGGTGACGGTTCTCAAGTGGTTAAAGTAAACTTGAGATGTTGCAGGAGAGAAAATGTATACATACCTGGGGGCTTCCTCCTGCCCTCTCCAGCCTGATTGCTCCCTCGACACCCTCCGCCGCCTCTCCGTTAGTCTGCAGTCGGCTCTGGTACGTCCGCCGGTCTGGGGCCAACTGTGCGTGTGTGGCCTGGCGCGCTGCCGATGCTGGGAGCATTCTGCATCTGCACCGTCTGGCCAGCTCACCAGGGCTGATTGCAGATGATTGGAGAGGCGGTGGAGAACGTCGAGGGAGCAATTAGGCAGGAGGAAGCCCCAGGTATGTATACATTTTCTCACCTGCCCCATCTCAGGTACACTTTAACTGCTTGCCGACCGCGTCACGCCAATGGGCGTGGCTGCGGCGGCAGCCCCAGGACTGCCTAACGCCGATTGGCGTAAAGTCCTGGGGCAGCAGTTTGCAGGAGATCGCGCACACCTCCTGCTTGGTGGGCAGAGCGGAGCTCTGCCTTCAGTCTCCGAGCGGCTCGGAAGACTGTTACACAGCGAAACCGCAGTGTATTTACATGTACAGCGCTGCGATTAGCAGCAGCGCTGTACTGGGGACAGCCTTGTGACACAGCTGTCCCTCTGGGGGACAAGAGGGAGATCGGCTCTCATAGGCAGAAGCCTATGAAAGCTGATCGCCGTGATTGGCCGGCTGGGGGGAGGGAGGGGTTGTAAAAAAAAAATACAATAGTAAAAAAAATAAACACAGAGGGGGCGATCAGACCCCACCAAAAGAGAAAAAGGGGGGGGGGGGGATCACTTGTGTGCTGTGTTGTGCGACCCTGCAGCTTGGCCTTAAAGCTGCAGTGGCCAATTAAGTATAAAATCGCCTGGTCACTGGGGGAGTTTAACACCATGGTCCTCAAGAGGTTAACACTGAAATGCAATCCCTTCAAAATCTCTAAAGAATACTACACACACACACACACAATGTTTGCGATTTCCACAAATTGCTACTCACTGGCAATCGCTACAGTGTGAACATTACCATTGATTTACATTGCCATAGAGCTTTTTCAAGTGCTATTGATTTACAGAAAAGCTGAAATCGCTATTAAAACGCCACAGTGTGAATGAGGCCGTTGTAAGTAGCTCTTTTAAAGAAGCACAAAAATTGGCAACGTTGAGGATCATTGTCAGCCAAGAAAACTTAGTGCAGCAGATGAGACACATCAAGCTTATTACCCATCGAAATCGGTGTCATCAGCTCCGACATGTCAGAAAACAGTGGGACCCAGGTACACACCCATCTACTGTCTTCAGAAGTCTGTCCAGAAGCCATACCTCTGTAGTGGAAACAAGGCCAAGCAACTAAAGTATGCAGAAAAACATAGGAACTGGGGTGGCAGCAGGTGCTCTGGACTGATGAGTCAAAATATTTGGCTGTAGCTGAAGGCAGTTTGTGAGTCGAAGGGCTGGAGAGTGGTACAACGAGTTTCTGCAGACAACATTGAAGCATGGTGGAGGTTCCTTGAACATTTTGGGCTGCATTTCTCCAAATGGAGTTGGAGATTTGGTCAGGATTAATGGATGTTCTCAATGCTGAGAAGCACAGGCAGATACTTATCCATAATGCAATACCTTCAGGAAGGTGTATGATTGGCCCCAAATGTATTCTGCAGCAGGACAACGACCCCAAACATACAGCCAAAGTCATAAGAACTGTCTTCAGCGTAAAGAAGTAGTAGTCCTGGAAGTGATAGTATGGCCCCCACAGAGCCCTGATCTCAACATCGAGTGTGTCTTGATTGCCTGAAGAGACAGAAGGATGTGAGAATGCCTACATCCACGGAAGATCTCTGGTCACTTCTCCAAGATGTTTGAAACAACCTACCCAGCCGAGTTCCTTCAAAAACTGTGTGCAAGTGTACCTAGAAGAATTGGTACTGTTTTGAAGGCAAAGGGTGGTCACGCCAAATTTTGATTTAGATTTCTCTTTTGTTCATTTGCTACATTTTGTTGATTTGATGAAAATAAACGATTAACCCTTCCATTTTTGAAAGCATTGTTTTTTAGAGAATTTTTTCACACCTGCCTAAAATTTTTGCACACTACCATGCATCTATTGCAAGTGTGTGCTCAGACTGGAGTTTGTGGTGTATAACCTCAACCCTGGATTATGCGACTGTTACACACAGCTTTTCATTCCACTGTTACTTTAAAGCTAATGTCAATTGAAAAAAAAACCCAGGTATTTCCCTATGGAGAGGGGAGACTTCCTGTTCCTCTTACGGTCCTCTCCTTCTAGCGCTGTCACCCCCCTATTTGAATCTCCCGCTGTGGGATGCTTCGGAAGTCTTTGGGAGCCCGAGTGCTCCTGAAGATGGGTGGCTCCGTACTGCACATGCGAGAATGCGTAGGCGCAGTACCGAGCCACGTGTCCAGCATTTGGGCTCCCAAAGCTACCAGGGGTGACCGCACTGGAACAAAGAGACCATGAGAGGAGCGGGAAGGCTCTTTAGCACCCAAAGACTTCCCTCTCTATTGGTAAGTATCTGTTTTGCTGCTTAACGCTCACTTTAAAAGAAACCAGAGACGAAAAAAAAATACATACCTGGTGCTTCCTCCAGCCCCATGTGCACGGATTGCTCCCAGGCCGCAGTCCTCCTCTGCCTACAGCTTCGGTACTGGTCCTGTTAGTTCTGCCAGTCTGCACAAGAGATGTGCGCCCTCTACCTATCTCTCCAGCGGCTGCCGGAGACATACGTAGAGAGCGCACTTCTCTTGCTACCTGGAGGAAGCCCCAGGTATGTATAAAACTTTTTTTTTCGCCTCTGCTACACTTTAATTATATACTGTCATTTAATTCAGCCTCTCTACATTACTGGGCCACAGGTAACGACATATTGTATAATGGTTGCTAGTATGTAGTTTGTGTTGGTTCTCTTGCTATAAATCTTCCCAGCTGCTCCTCCTACAGGTTCAAACAAAATTTGCATTATGATAGGAAAAGTTGCTTCTTGCTGATCACCTCATAACATGAGCACTTCGTGGCCACATTTCATTTGGCCCATATACTTGGAGGGAATTTGCCTAAAGGCCGCGCACTTATCGGCAGCATTGTGCACATGCGCACAGTAGCAGTGGCTATTGATTTCAGTGCTCAGGAATCGCATGCCGTTCGAGTTTTTTTAAACCACTTTGAAATTGGACAGCACTTTGCTTTGACACCCCTCCTCCCGTTAGAAAATTATTTTATTGCAATCTGTAAAATCGTGAAAATCACGTGTGGAAGAAGGAACACAAATGCCATAATTGCCTGTGAAATTGCAGATGTTAGTGCATTCCCAGCATTTAGGGTAAGGATGGGAGGGGTAAAGCATTTCAGGGGAGGTAGCAGCGCATCTTAAATCTGGCCGCACTGCCATTTCTCCCCTGTTGTCTAAAACAAAACAAAAATGTAAACCATTTTATGGCCAGCCGCTCCCAGAATCACACTATGCGTATTTGGTAATTTTAGTTAGGGGTAAGGGTCCCTTCCAGAAGGATGGCCTCATCGTTGTGGAAGGGTCCAGTACAGAACACTGCATGCAAACTGTTTGTGGAAGCTAACATCCTCCATTAATATCTGGTGCATCTGTTTTATATGCAAGGTGTGTATCCTGCCTATTGTGAGGCTCTGCACACCTATGCTGTTACTCGTTCAGATGCAGCCTGTCTTGGGAAGCGCTGCCACCTTTGCCCTGCTGCCTAAGAGAAAGGTAAAGCATTTTGGCTGGTAATGGAGCTAGCCAGGCCTTTCAGTATAGTATAGGTGAATCTCTGTGGTTCTCTACTAGTGAGACTATCACTAGCAGGATGCTGCCTCGTGTGGCGGAGGACTCACTATTCCGTCTTTCTCACGTCGCCTCTATCCGGTCCATTGTTTTGTACAGGACGTTTTTATATGAAGGTACTTGTCTTGGATGTACTCATTCTGTTGTGTAAAATCTTTGTTTCTAATTGGAAATCTTTGTAATTGTTTCACCTTGTGTGCCTTTTTGTATCGATCTGCACCTGCCAATCATCTACATTCTTGTCATTCTATGAAAACTGCGTGTTTTGTGTTTTTTCAGTACCGGTACAATGGAGACGATTTTTAATCTGTAATAATAAAAAAAACTAAATCAACTACATGTTCTTGATACTTAACTGTGGTAGTTTGGTTCTTTTATGTCTGTTAGTTTCAAATGATTGACTTACAGTAGTATATATTTACAAACTAGCAACTGAACTCTTTAGGGAACTGTTGCCATAAGACTGACCAGATACTCCCACTTTACTGCAGGAGTATTTGGGCTTTTTGTTAATTTTCTACACCTGCACTAACCTGGTGACTGGCAGCAAACTTGGGGTTTGTACACACATCCAATTTTCATTGGCCAATTTTTCCACTTCCTGTAGTGTAGTAGCTTACTTACACAATTTGTTCATAGTGTTCAAAATTTGTTGGACCTCATTGCTACATGGAAGGGGTAAAGTTGGCCAATAAAAATTGGATGGGTGTACGTACCCTCACTTTAGGTGCAAACATGTGGCCACTTTCGCCCTGCAGGGATCAGGAATCGATCTCTTGGGTAGCGGTCTAATGCTGCACAGATGCGACGCTAGCTTTCAGACTGTAAATGGCTATTAAACATCTTTACTGAAAGTGAAGCTAAACAGTACATGCTGGTTGAAGCTTCACTACAGTCATAACAGTGGGGTAATGAAGTGAAGAGTAAATCTCAATTGAGTAAACAATAGGATATGCAAAGATCCTACGAAAACAAAACCCCTAACCCTAAACCTCCCCCCTCCTTAACTCCAAACCCTTAAACACCCCCACCCCACCTTACTGCTAAATAATTGGTGCTCCTTTTAGCTTTTTTTTCTCTCACCAAGAAATCAGCAGCCAGGAATGAGTCAGTGGGAAGAGAGAAGATGGCCACAGCTGCCCTCTGGGGCTTCCTTCTCTGTAAGTTTTCTTTACTTTTTTTTTTTTTACACTTGGTTAGCAACTGTAATTGGTTACAAGCAGGGAAGTGCTTACTCGTGATTGAAATGAGCCTTAATTGCCACAGCTGAGCAGCTGGAGCACAAGGGGTTATTTACCCATAATTCCACCGTCCGCCCTGCGTTCCAAACTGCTTGCACGCGTCGTATTGGTGACGTTGCAAGCCTCACCACGGCGCACTTCCTCCTTCTGGCTTGTGATTACTCGTGAACACATTCCTGGTTACAAGCTGGTGTCAATTTTATTAAATTTAAAGGGAAGGTCTGCCAGCCCCTGGCAGCTGTCCTGTGTTGTCACCGCAGCACCGGTGGTTCCCGGTCCCCTCCGGTGCAGATGCCGACCTCACTAGAGTCTGCAGCATCCTGCGCTCCAGCGTGCGGTTCACGGAATGGCACAGATGTCATCCGGGCTGTACTGCGCAGGCACAGAACTACTGCGCCTGCACAGTACAGTCCGGATGATATCCATGCGTCTCTGAGAGCTGCTCGCACAGTGAGCATTTTGCACTGAAGGGGACCCCGGGCCACCGAAATGGAGCGATCCTGAGGCGAGGGCACAGAACGGCTGCAAGGGGCTGGAGGAAGCCCCGGGTAAATAGATTTTTTTTTTTTTTTCAGAGATCTTGGATGTGTCCTTTAACAGGGCCCGTGTGGCACAATACACTTCCAAAGTGTGTGTGCTGCGCTAGTCTATGGGGATTCCCGCTGGGTCCTCTAAAGTAGACTAGCGGTATTTGTTTGGGCTAGTGTAGAAAAGTGGTTACAATCTTTTGGGTTCTTCCTGCTGCGCTGGTGGGGGCAGGATAGGGTAATGGGGCTCGGTGGAGCTGTAAAGGTGGCCATACATCTATTGGTTTTGCTGTACAATCAGCCATTCAATACAATCCTTTTAGAGAATCGAGATACAATCAGCCATTCAATACAATCCTTTTAGAGAATCGAGAGAGAATCAAGTGTGTTCCAAGTTGCCCAGTCGATGAGAAGTGGCCGATATCATGTCATATCGACCAGCTTAGTCGATTGAGCAGGATGCAAGATATTGGTGGATTGCACAAGAATAGGCTACTGTTTACGTATCATTCGATCGATTCTGAATCGATTTTTGCTATCAGAGCATTGAGACACAACATCGGTCAGATCGAGTAATGATAGTGAATCACATAGGATTTATTTTATT
This sequence comes from Hyperolius riggenbachi, assembly GCF_040937935.1. Taxonomy (NCBI): domain Eukaryota; kingdom Metazoa; phylum Chordata; class Amphibia; order Anura; family Hyperoliidae; genus Hyperolius; species Hyperolius riggenbachi. The sequence goes on along the minus strand of NC_090656.1, from coordinate 52,441,790 downwards.
ATTATTATTATTTAGTATTTATATAGCGCCGACATGTTACGCAGCGCTGTACAGTGTGTATATATATATCTTGGCACTAACTGTCCCTCAAAGGAGCTCACAATCTAATCCCTACCATTGCCATATGTCTATATTATGTAGTGTAAGTACTGTAGTCTAGGGCCAATTTTAGGGGGAGCCAATTAACTTATCCGTATGTTTTTGGAGTGTGGGAGGAAACCGGAGTGCCCGGAGGAAACCCACGCAGACACAGAGAGAACATACAAACTCTTTGCAGATAGTGCCCTGGCTGGGATTCGAACCAGGGACCCAGCGCTGCAAGGCGAGAGAGCTAACCACTACGCCACCGTGCTGCCCACGGTGGATATCGCTTATAGTGTGTGGGTCACTAGTTGATCGACTTTCAATCAACTATACAGAAGTCGATTCCCCAAAGAAGTCGATTGAATCAGAATCGCTAGATATATGGCTACCTTAACTCTTCTCCAGTATACAAACCAAACATTTCGTTTATTGCTGTTTCGGTGGAGAGATCTGCCTAGTCATGTTGGGGAGGATGTGAGGGAGATTCTTTCACATGGGGGGGATAGCAATAAAATAACCTCTTTCCAATCTATCCAAAGGGAAAATAATGTATAACGGAGTTTGGCTTTCAGAAGTAAAACATTGACGCAGCATCCATAGAATTAGATCCTTTTTAATAGCTGAAGACTTTATTCATGCATGACTGGGTGCAAGATACTTTTTGCCCACTAGATGTCACCCTTACATCATGAGTAGCAAGCAATGATCCACGAATTGCACTTTTTTCCAAGTTGACAAAAATTGTATTTAGTATGCAGATGATTAAAATATGACCAATCAAGCACCATTGCAGAGGCAGTTTAATTTGCCTCAACTTTTAGAAAAAACAGCATATTTCATAAATTCTTTCTTATTTCATCATTTATTAATTACGGTACTGTATAAATGGGCACACTGAATATTTATAGTCACAGAAAATACAAAGGCCTCAATTATGGTAGCTATGTGAGGTATATACCGTATTTTGCGGAATAAAAGACGCGCTGGCATATAAGACGCACCTAGATTTAGAAGGCAAAAATCAGGAAAAAAAAAACTAAACCTAGGTGCGTCTATGGTGCAGGGGTGTCTTATGGACCTTTAAACCCCCCAAAACTGTCTCTATCTACGCTGAACTGCCCATCTACACTAAATCATGCTACACTACACTTTACTTACCCCTGCTGCCCCCACCAACTACACTACACTACACTACACTAACTAACCAACCCCTGCAGCCAACCCAAACTACACTACACTATACTACACTCACTAAATCCTGCACCCAACACAAACTACACTACACTTTGCCCCTGCAGCATCTCACCTGATCCTGCTGCCGCGATCCTGTCCTCCTCCGCCTGACTGCCGCTATCCAAGGGTCATCCGAGGGTCCCAGCTGTGGTCATCTAAGGGTCACACATGACGTCAGGCGCACGTGCGCCGCTTGTCACACAGTAGGGGGCACTGTAACTAGGAAGAGGACACCGTTACCATGGAGGATGTCGGCGGGGCAGCAGCGCGTGATTCACGCATGGCTGCTGTCTGCAGTGAAGACGATCTGGTGGCTGGGACACTGAAGAGCCGGGATTCTGGATGGGATGGCTGGGACCCTCAGATGACCACAGCTGGGACCCTCGGATGACCCTTGGATGGCGGCAGTCAGGCGGAGGAGGACAGGATCGCAGAGGCAGGATCCGGTAAGTATGTTTTGGGGCCCAAATACCGTACCTTTAGAATATAAGACGCACCCACTTTTCCCTCCTAGTTTTGGGGAAGAAAAAATGCGTCTTATATTCCGAAAAATACGGTAATTTTTTTTTGTAGGTAAAATACCTCATGCTGTATTTTCCTCTCTTTTTTAGCAATTCTGAAAGATTTTTCTCCATTTCCGAACATGAGGTAAAACGTGAGGTAAACTCATAAAGTGAGGTAAAACATGAGTTATTTCAGCGGTAAGCATGCAGTAAACAAATAATAGTAGTCTTTAATTGTCGTCCATAAGTTAGGATAGCCTTTGGAAATATTTTTTTTTTTTTTTTTTGAAGGGGGAAGGTGTATTTGATCATGTAGCAACCTATGAAAAGTATATTTATAGGTATTCCTTACAATAAAAAAATCCAGTAAATATTTGGAGTTCTATTTATATTATTCTTTTCTATTACACAGCCTGAATAGGAACGACACTAAAACAGCAATAGGGCACTTAATAGCAGAGTATTAGTAGCAGCGGAGCGCACTCACTACTCATCTGGCTGGCTGGCACGCTTCCTCCTGTATCCCTCTTCACCTCCAAACACCGGTGGTTGTTCTCTGTGACACAGCAATTTATTAGTACGTACATGCCACTGGGTCATAGAGAACAGGCGTCAGTGTTCGGGGTTGGTGAGTGGTGATGGACCACCAGCTGGCTGTAGAATTTTATTAGATTTCAAGCTGAAAAACTATTTGCAGAGTTTGCCAGGAATAGATCCCTATCTGATCAGATTTCGATCATAGAGGGTCTATCTTTTGCACATGTCGGGTGGCCGTCTACTAGCCTATGGCCACCATAACACAATTCCTTCCCTAGGCACATGAAGCCTTAACTCTTGTTTTGGTGCTGATTTGGGAACAAACTGCTTTAGTTTTGCACAAGCTGATATATTTTATTACCACTAACATCATTCTCTTCCGCTTTCTGTTAATAAGGGCTCGTGCACAAATCCAAAATAATGATAAATAAGCAGAGGCAATTTGTACAATGAGAAATGGGAACTTCTGCACAACACCATTTGCTGTGTAGCCCCGGCTAAGCTCACAAAAAAAATCCATCCAAAGACCTAATAATTTGAGAGGTCAAGGCTACTGTAATGACGCCCATCGCTGAAGCTAAATGCACAATTTTGGCTCATTACAAGCAATCTACATGTGAGGAAAACCTGCAGATCGTCAGGACCATAAGAAGCTAAGCTCAGCAGACTGCCTGATACTGAGCCAATGAGTTCTGGCTGCAGACCAGCAAAGCCATCCATGCTGTAGCATTAGCAGGCAATGAGGGCTGGTGCACACCGAGCGGCTTTTTCATCGTTTCTGCAGCCGCTTGCGGCTGTGGATACGCTTGGTCAATGTATCTCAATGGGCTGGTTCACACCAGAGCGGGAGGAGTTTTGCAGAAACGCATACTCCTGGGGTGAGGCATTTTTTGGATTGCGGATGCGTTTCTGCCTCAATGTTAAGTATAGGAAAAACGCAAACCGCTCTGAAAAACGCCTGTTCAGAGCGGTTTTGCCAGCGTTTTTGTTACAGAAGCTGTTCAGTAACAGCTTTACTGTAACACTATATGAAATCTACTACACCAAAACCGCTACACAAAACCGCAAAACGCTAGCTGAAACGCTACAGAAAAATAATAAAAAGCGTTTCAAAATCTGCTAGCATTTTGCGGATCTGCTAGCGGGTTTTGGTGTGCACCAGGCCTGAGAGAGATGAATGATGGTATCAAGAAAGCCTTCTGCCCCTCCCAAAGGAAATTGGCACCTATCAAGTCCACCACTGGAAAAGTAACTATAGACTGCAATAAACAAATGGAGGGATGGTTGGAACACTGCAATGACCTTAAAGAGTAACTGTCAGGCTGCAAAAGCTAATTTAAACCTCTATTCTCCTGTGTTAAACAGTTTAGAAGGAAGCCAAAAAGGCAATACTGAAGTTAAAAATCTCTCTTACTATAATGTGTGCTGAACAGCAAGGCTCTTTATTCCCAAGCTCGTAAGGAGGACGCAGGCCGAATAACAGATACTGCAAAGCATTCTGGGGCTGCCTCTTCTTCCCACTGCAGTACCTTGGGTCATCCCCCTTCATTTCCCTATCACGCCCTAAGGCTACTTTCTCAGTGAGATGTTACAGGCTCATGTTACAGCAGCTTCTAACAGCAGCCAGCACTGAAAAATCACAGGGCATATGTTCTGTTAGGGCCCTTTTCCACTAGCAGTCGCTAGCGTTCGCGCTGAACGCTAGCGATTGCTGAATCGCAATTACCGGCGATTCCCCGACGTTCGCGGCCGCGATTTTGCTATGCTATGCACTGCATAGCAAAATCGCGGCAAATATCGCTCCGCCGCGCGTTCGCGTTCCTGTCAAAAACGAATCGCGGTAGTGGAAATGACCTACCGCGATTCCTATGTTAAAAAGCAAACCGTAGCGATTGTAAAATCGCTAGTGGTTTGCGTTTTTGCGATTCAGCCTGCGCTGGTGGAAAAGGGCCCTTAGAGTATACTGCATGAGTCCGTTATTGTTCCTAGCCACATGGCTAATTAATATTCACTGCACAGTAGTGTTGTCCATTACGTTCTTTTTTGTGAGTGGAATCATCAGGAAGCAGGGAGGATATGACATCACAATTAGCTTCATAGGAGACAGACAAACATGGAACCTGCCATGAGCTGTCAGGAGCATCATTCTCTGCAAATACTATATAAAAATTCTGTGAAATCCAAACGTGGACAGAGAAATGCATATGTAATGTAAGTACAGCCAATATTTAGCTACTGATATGTGTCTTTTTTCTCTGAGACCCTATACCTAACAGCTCCTCTTTAAAGGCGTGTACATACTTTAGCAAAGGACGGGTGTGTCAGACCCTCCCACTGGGCGGACGTTCTGCCAACAGTAGGACGTGTACACGCTGTCGGCAGACTGATAAGACCGTTTCTGACAGATCCGCTGCGCGGAGATTGGGGATCTCCATTGCTGTGCTGCGTGCATGCTTTGCAAAAAAAAAATGCATTAAAGTTGGTTTGTGCTGCTCACCCCTTGGTATTTGTTTATCATTTTCCCCTGTGAGCCTGCATAACCACGCCCACCTCTAGCACAGTTAAGCATATACAGTAAATGAGTGGATTGCACATGTTCAGAGTTCATTTGGTAGCTAGTGAAAGGTTAGGTGTTTATAATTTCCTTTTCTCGAATTTAGTTGACGCTTGGGTTTTTGGACTATTTCCCACTAGACTGCTGATAAAAAAAAAAAAAAAACTAGCATTGCCTGGTTAGAGTAGGACTCACCAGATCGGGGACACTTTGGCGCAGTTGGTGAGCTTAAGTGCCTTAAAGCTTAACCAAGAGCCCCTGTCACTGGTTTTCTGTTGTGTGCTGCAGCCCTTCTGTATTTATAACACCTTAATCTCTAGTTATCTGGCTTGCAGTCACTGCCATGTATCGGAGCAGTGCTTTTCAGCGCTGCTAGATTTGGGCGCAGCCAGTGCCACCATAGACTATTATAGGAAACACATCACACAGCACTCAGTGAGTAACGTCGGCGCCGTCACAAGACTGAGCCGAAGTTGCTTAAAAAATACAATAATTCGGCCTCCAGCATTCGCTGGAAGCCGAATTATATCATTACCCCACTATCCATGGCGGCCTGGAGGGAGGAATAGTAATTAACACGGCCCGGACTTGTGCAGAAGCAGGATCAGCCATATACCGGCTGCATCTTGCGCCCAAGTCTACTGGTGCCGTTTTCAAATGTATGCCCTTTTTTTTATTTCTCTCTGCTTCAAACACTATAGGGGAATGATAGCTGAGTGAGTTGTGCACCCCCTCCTACACTGTGCCCTGAGGTTGGAGCCTCTCTCGCCTCTGCCTCGGCCCTGCTCTGCTATGCCTGCAGGGGTACCTTTAATCTCTTTGTTGCCTCTCTGAATAATGCCCTCCTTGCCTTGTCTGTGAGTTTTGGTGGGGGACCCTCTCTTGGCAGGTTTGTTGTGGTGCCATGTTCTTTCCATTTGAAGATTATGGATTTGATGGTGTTTTGGGGGTTATTTAAAGCTTTAAATATTTTTTTATAACCCATCCCTGACTTTGAAGGTAATTGGTTTCACTGGGACTTTTTATGGGCTTTGAAGCAACGTATGTGAATACATAAGCATATGCCAATTTTTAGTTTTTAAAATTTGTTTTTTATATATACTACTCAAAAAGTAAAGGGAACACTTTGACTTACATTGTGCGTTCAATTTATTTTTTAAGCATTATATATTTTTCTAATTTCACTGAAGCCGAGTTACACGGCTGTCCCCAGTACAGCGCTGCCGTAGATTGCAGTGCTGTACAATATAAATAGATGGCGGTTTCTCCGTCTAACAGTCTCCTAGCGGCGATCGCTGCTGGGAGACTAATGACGGAGCTGAAGCAGGGATGTGCAATCTCCGCCCCCCAGGACTTTACGCCAATTGGCGTGAGGCGGTCGGGAACAGGTTAAGAACACTAAATTACCGGCTGGAATGTAACAAAATATTTACAAAGCCAACAGTGAATACTTTTGCAAGACATTGTATTTGTGATAATCCAGCTTTTAGTGAACAATGGTGGTTTCCCATGATGCATCACTCTTGACTATGCAAATCATCTCTTTATGCCCCTGAAAGCCAGGCACACATCCAGAACCGCTGGTGTATAGCGAGCCTCTAGCTTATAAATTTTACAGAGCCACACCGCATCCATTTACATGCATCCATTTTGTACTTGCAGTGTATGAGCATTATTTTTTTTCATGGTAAGTGAAAGTGAATTTTCCTCTTCTTCTGTGCGTCTTTCTCTTGCTTTGGTTGCATGTATTGTATCTGCAGTAATGTAAAGCTTCTCCTCTGGTTCTGCAGATGAATTAGTCTGGATATTTCTGTTGCTGCAGCAGAGTGTGGTTTGCTCTATAATTGTCCACTAATGATAGTTGTTAGCTTGAAGAGCAGCGCTGAATAATTTATGCAACAGCCTCTAACTCAGATGTAGTCAATTCACTCACAGAACATTATTTACAGACTGCTTGTCAGGAAGGGGGGGAGGTTACAGGTGTTGAAACCCCTTTATTTCAAAAATGAACATGAAGTTAAGTTTACAAACAGATGCCAGTAGTGAGGCAGCGTTGCCACCCTGTACACATTGTTTCTTATTGTCATCAATAATATATCCATTATTTCCCACAATGCAACAAGGCTCTCACAGTGTGAGGTCAGAACCATGGTCCTGACATCACACTATGGGAGGAGTTTCATCACAATATCAGCCATACAGAGCACCCTGATGATCCATTTGTGAAAAGGAAAAGAGTTCTCATGGGAAAGCGGGTATCAGCTACTGATTGAGATGAAGTTCAATTCTTGGTTACGGTTTCTCTTTAACCACTTAAGGACCCACCCTTTACCCCCCCCCCCCCCTTAAGGACCAGCGCTGTTTTAGCTGATCTGTGCTGGGTGGGCTGTGCAGCCCCCAGCACAGATCAGGGTGCAGGCAGAGCGACCAGATCGCCCCCCTTTTTTCCCCACTAGGGGGATGATGTGCAGGGGGGGGTCTGATCGCTCCTGCCTGATGGGTGTTGCGGGGGGGGGGGCACCTCAAAGCACCCCTCCGCGCCGAGATTCCCCCCCCTCCCTCTCCTCCCTGTCCCCCCTGGTGATCTGGGCTGCACAGGACGCTATCCGTCCTGTGCAGCCAGTGACAGGCTGTCCCCTGTCACATGGCGGCGATCCCCGGCCGCTGATTGGCCGGGGATCGCCGATCTGCCTTACGGCGCTGCTGCGCAGCAGCGCCGTACAATATAAACAAAGCGGATTATTTCCGCTTGTGTTTACATTTAGCCTGCGAGCCGCGATCGCCGGCCCGCAGGCTATTCACGGAGCCCCCCGCCGTGAATTGACAGGAAGCAGCCGCTTGCGCGAGCGGCTGCTTCCTGATTAATTAGCCTGCAGCCGGCGACGCAGAACTGCGTCGCTGGTTCTGCAGCTGCCACTTTGCCGACGCGCGGTATGAGTGCGCGGTCGGCAAGTGGTTAAAGGACAATTGTAGCGAGAAGGATATGGAGGATGCCATATTTATTTCCTTTTAAGCAATCCAGTTGCCTGGCTGTCCTGCTGATCCTCAGCCTCTAATTCTTTAAGCCTTAGACCCTGAACAAGCATGCAACAAATCCGGTGTTCATATTCTTCCCACTACAGTTGTCTTTTAAGTATTAGGTAGCTAGAGATGTCCCCAGCTGAAGGGAATTTTGTCAGTGATCTGGTCCTTGCTATGGAGACTCTGTATGGGACTCTTTATGGGGAAGGAGAGAGGGAGACACTCGGGGAGGGGAGTGAGCTGCAGTGTTGCCAACTCATCCCTTTAATTACTGACGCATATAAGTTATACAGGTTCTGGGGCTATTTGCACATAATTAGTGCCTTAACTGCATCTACCTAGCCACAAAACCTGTATAATTCATATGTGTCAGTAATTAAAGGGATGAGTTGGCAACACTGGTGAGCTGCCTTCCCATCCTCAGGCGCCTGTAGACACGTGCCTACAGTGCATTACGGAGAAACCGGCCATGACTATCACCTTAACTCAGAGGTACCCACACTTTTTCGGCTTGTGAACTACTTGAAAAATTAGCAAGTCAAAATGATCTACTTATGTACAATTTTAGGAGCACAATTGTACAGTATATACAGAATGGAAAATATAGTGCGGTCGGGATCTACCATGAAGTCCTTTGAGATCTACCTGCTACTAATGGAACTCTAACAGTAACCCTGGGCATATGGTTATCTACCCCACCTCAGCCGATATCCTGCATTACCGGTGCTTGGCTATACTACAGCCGGGCGCTCACTGCTATTCCCAGTGCAAAAATGACCCTCCTGCAGCTCCACCATAGTATAGCGGAGTACCATTACCATAAGGACGTCCTCTTTTATTCCACTGCATGAGAAGGGCTCTGGGTTAGCATCCATTTAACTCCTAAAGCAATAAAGGCCTCTTGCCCATGGGCAGCTGAAGGCGGTGAATTCACGGCTTGCTTACGTTCATCGTTTGGATGCTTGCTAAGGCTTGGCACAAGCAGTGGACAGCCACCCCCATCCCTTCCATGGAGTTGCATCTGAGCATGGTGGTTGCCGTCCTCAGACGTGACATGACTTTTTTTTTTTTTGTTACGACTTGGAAATGTCTCCATGTGTCAAACATGACATGTGCAGCGTTAACGCTGACGTTACACTGCATGTAATTGCAGCTGAAAGGAACATTTGGCCGGCAGCTGGGAGGCTGAACTACCTAACATTTGAGTATTTGTTTAGGTACCTGTGGAAAACGGGCCGAAGGCTACTAACCCACTAGGGAGTTTTTTTGGCAGCGTTTTGGGATCACTCACTGGCGATTTCCAAAAATGCTTTCCTAATGAAAGTGAGTGAGGGGGAACCCATTAGTGGGATTGCGATTACCCCCAAGTAAGGCATGCAGCATTTTGAGTGCGTTAGCGCTCAATGCAAAGTATATACGCGCTGCATAAATCGCTTATCAAAGGGCTTATGCAGCACTTTGGGGGGCCGAGTGATCGTGTTTTAAATAAAACTTTAATGTACTTACCACTTCTCTGTATCTCCTTCTGTCAGTAGCAAAGCCCCCTAAAGGAAGAGATCACAGACGCTTCTCTGGTCATAGAGAAGCACCTATGACCTCTTCCTTTAGGAGGCGGGGCTACGGATGGAAGAAGGATGCCTGGTAAAGTTTTGTTTAAAAAAAACGAATCGCAAATCGGAAGCGCTGTACATATAAATGTACAGTGCTTCAAAACGTTGTGTAATCGCCATTGCAAACATCCTAGAAATCGCTGCACACAGCGCTACAGCAATTCCTAGTGGGTCCCAAGCCTTAGAGATGTAGTTATTGCTGCAGGATAAGAATGCGTCATTTGAAAAGATCATTAGAATTCCGTGGAATTGAAATTGTAAATAAGAAATCCGATTTCCGCAGAATTCTGATTTACTGCATCTTGGTAATTTTAGCCCTATCACAGAACTCGGAAGCATTGAACCAATCAGAGAATGCAGAATTTTTCCAAGAAAATCGGATTGCTGAGTATTCCTATGTTTTGTGATTGGCCTACAATTTCCGTGGTATGCTGATTACCGCAGTAAAATTCTGCATTTCTCTGATTGGTCCAATATTTCCGGATCAACTTTTTTAGTAAACAAGGAGATGCAAAAAATGACAAAAAAAGACTCTTCGGAAATTGGAACTTGGAAAATTGGAAATCTGCAGAATCGGTAATCTGCATTGGCAGAAATTGGAATTTCCCCGGAATCGGAAATCTGTATTTCTGACCATGCCTACGCATTATAGAGCAGCTAAAGTTTTTATTAAAACCACAAAACCCAAAATGAGTATTTAGCAATACTTTATAACATAGCAGCATATGGGCGACCTAATGATGATAAAACCGTGAAACAGGATCTATTCATCTGTTAGCGCCAGAAATTCAGTAGCTTTTCTATTAAAATCAGCCTCATTACTGGCTAATTACAGAAGCCACTGAACCATATAAGACATGGAATTGTTAAGCTTTTGGTGAAGCTGTAGAGAATTAAATACATTTGCAAAAGTCATCAGGTTAAATTTTTAATACAACAGAATCTAATTAAACCAAAGACTAATCTGTACATTTATGCTGCTTGTTCGAGCATCATGTATCGTGTGCGCTGATTAATCGCAAGTGCAGAGAACTGTGAAATCATTGGCCTGGTATTATCTCTGCTCATTTACATCCAGACCCGGGGAAAGGATATTTTAGCTTTGGGTGTTTTGGTGAAAAAGAACCTGTTGTGGGTCTATGCTGGCCTGTTCCCTCATATCCTCTCTCTGGGAACCCCAATGGACATCATTACTCTAGTCTTCTCCTGGCAGCTCTCCGCAGTATCGCCGACCCCCGGGTGCAGGCATGCACCCACATCACCGAGCATGTACTGCACAGAGCGCTCCCGATGACGTGGGCAGGAGAGCGTGCAGCGCGGGTGCACTCCTGCGCATGTGCAGACGGCGCTAGTGCAGAGGCTGCCAGCGGGACTGGGAGACGACCGGATCTGCCGCGAGGGACACACGTGACCTCTAGGGGCCGGAAGAAGCCTCAGGCAAGTAAAGCTATCTTTTATTTCTTGGAAAAACAAAGAGAAATCGAGAGCCCGATATGGTGTAGTATTGTTAAGTTGGTTGTGGTTAAAAGCAAAATATTTAGATATACTCACAAACATGGGTTACCCATAGGCAACCACTTCAGGTGCAGGTGGGGAGTATTAGAACCTGACCCCACTCAGGTTTTTAAGATGTCGCTCTCTGTAGATAGGAAACGGGGTAGCACCCCTCCACCGAGGGTGGACTCAAGATTTCAGCAAGGCTTGGTGTACAGAGGCGCCAGAGTAGAATAAAAACGTTTAAAAACCGTCTAAAAGAGGGGCATGTTCAGGTGGACTTACCTCCCTCAAAAATATAAAACTCAATTGAGTCACAATATATCAATACAAAAATGTTTTATTGAACTCCACTTAGTGCAACGCGTTTCGCAGGTGTGGTCCTGCTTCATCAGGCAAACAGGAGTATAACTCAATGGGTCTAGATGCAGAAGTGAGCGCCTCTGTGAGCACTCACTTCTGCATCTAGACCCATTGAGTTATACTCCTGTTTGCCTGATGAAGCAGGACCACACCTGCGAAACGCGTTGCACTAAGTGGAGTTCAATAAAACATTTTTGTATTGATATATTGTGACTCAATTGAGTTTTATATTTTTGAGGGAGGTAAGTCCACCTGAACATCCCCCTCTTTTAGACTGTTTTTAAATGTTTTTTTATTCTACTCTGGCGCCTCTGTACACCAAGCCTTGCTGAAATCTTTTATTTCTTGCCTCGGATAGCCTTTAAGGTGAACCTTAAAGTAAATGTGAAGTGAAATAATGAAAAAAAAAAAGTAAAAAAAACAAACAAATACTTGCCTATGAATGGAGAACACTTTAGTTTAGCTATTCTCAACTGGGGTTCCACGGAACCCTAGGGTTCCGTGAGATCCATTCAGGGGTTCCGCGGCAATTTTGCCACTTTTGCCGGACAAAATAGTCCTGCTTCTCCATTTTCGTGGGACAAAATAGTCCCACTGCTCTATTGGTGCGTCCGGCAGATTTATCTAATCTGCGGCATATCTCCCAGCCCTCCTATTGGGCTGCTTAAGTGCCCATCATGCTTCAAACAGAAGGCGGAGAGCTAGCGAGTGTGCTGGAAGTGTGAAGGAGACGAGCCTGAGCGGTAGTGATGGCGCGTACAAGATGAGGAAAGCAGCACGGAGGAGAAGAAGAAAACAAGATAGAGGCAGCTACAGACGGTGAGTATGTCCCCCCTTCTCCCGCTGATCACCAAGCACTGAGCACCGTATATTTTCTGAGGGGGAGATAGCCAGGCTTGTGCGGGGCATTCACCTGCAGCCAGTTCTCACTTCCAGCCAGGATGCGGCCTACCTACCCACCCACAATCCCCTTTGTGCACAGGGAGTCATGCAGGGGTTGGTTCTGCAATGCTGCACTCATTGGGGTTGTTAGTGACATAGCTGACACTTCACTTGACGCATGACATATGCCCATTCAAAGTCCACTGACACCAATGCTGCACTGTGGGGGTAATTTTTGGCCAGCTTATATGAGGTGATTGCTACACTGTGGGTAATTGCTTTCAATTATATGTGAGGGAATTGCTACACTGTGGGGTAATTGTTGCCATTCTAATGTGTGGTGATTGCTGCACTGTGGGGTAATAGTTGCTATTCTTATGTAGGATGATTGCTGCACTGTGGGGTAATAGTTGCACTTCATATTTGGGGAGATTGCTGCACTGTGGGGTAATTGTTGCCATTCTAATGTGAGGTGATTCATGTGATGTGGGGTAATTGTTGCATTTCATTTTTGGGGTAATTTGTTGCACTTTGGGGTAATCATTGTCATTCTTATGTGGGGTGATTGCTGCACATCATAAGTGGAGTAATTGTTACATTTAACATTTGGGTGTGATTGCTGCATTTGTAACATGGGGTAGTGATTGCTGTGTATGTAATATGACACTGGTACTTTTGTGACGTGACACTAACTAACTCATAAAAGTGGCGTGAATTTATTTTTCCCCGAGGCCTGAATAATTTTGTAGGGGTTCCTCGACTCTGAGGCCTGGAACCCACTGAAAACCGCAAACGCAAAACACAACCGCTAGCGTTTTGTCTGAGCGGTTTGCAAGCGGATTCATGCGCGTTTTTGGTCGTGTTTTGCAACATTGTATTTTTTTCCCCAGCGGGTGCCTAGCGTTTTGCGTTTTGCGTTTTTATCCTGATTGGTCCTGTGAATTATTTTTCATTTTGTTACAGTGTGCTGAACCGCAAAACGCTAGCAAAACCGCTCAGTTTAGGTTTTGCTGAGCGTTTCTGCTAGCGTTTCAATACTTTACATTGAAGCGTTAACGCTCCCAAAATGCTGCAGGTCCTGCGTTTGCGTTTCTGGGAAACGCAAACGCTCCTGTGGAAGTTGCCCCATCCATTAACATCAGCTGAGCGTTTTGGCAAAACGCTAGCGTATCGCAGCGCTGCCAAAATGCTCAAAAAAACGCTCTTGTGGGTTCCAGCCCTAAAGGTTGAGAAAGGTTGCTAGAGATGCTATAGAGCCTTCCCTATCCTCACTCTGTGTCCTTGATGCAGCACTGGATCGAAAAGGCTTTGGAAGCACACGTGTCCCCGAGTGTTGGGCAGCTCTGTACCACGCAAACGTGCAGTATGAAGCTGCCCATCTTCAGAAGCATTCAGGAACACACAGTGTGGCGTAGCAATAGGGGTCTCGACCACACCTGGGGCCCTTGGGCCAGAGGGGCCCTGGCTCAACCACACACAGTATTCGCTCTTCATTGGTCCTGTGCTGGTAATAATCACTTCTATAGATGCTTTGAATCAGGGTCGGAATGGGACACTGGGGGCCCACCAAAGAAATTTCAACCTGGGGCCCACACATCCCATGATTGCGGTGAAAAAAAGGCGTGACCATGCACCGGAAGGTGGGCGTGGTCATGATGTATAATGGACAGGGCCAAATGTACATGATCTTAGCAGCATTGTAATTCAGAGACACTGCTGCCCAGCAAAACTTTGCATAGAGTCCCCTCCTTCAATATAAAGTCATGTCCTACTTTGCAGAGGTTGCGACCGCATCGGGGCCCTTGGGCCAAAGGGGCCCCGAAGGGCCCTGCCTCAACTACAGTATTACCTCTCTATTGGTCCTGTGCTCATAATAATCACTTCTATAGATACTTTGAACAGTGGTAATCATTAACAAGCTATCCCCTTCTTGCACCTCTGACACTGTAGTTGCCATTGGCAGGTTTTGGTGCGTCGTATTGTTATGTATAGAGTGCTAGGGGGGCCCCATTGTAAAATTTGCATCGAGGCCTACAGCTCCTTAGCTACGCCACTGCTCTCAGCATGAGGGATTACAGCACTGAGAAGAGAATTTTTGTGCTGCAGGCAGCAATTGGAGCTCTGTCAGACAAGGAGGGGGGCCCACCAGAGACCTGGAGGCGGGGCCCACTGAGGGAAAAAACTGTACTACTGTGGCCCAGTCCAACCCTGCTTTGAATGATAATAATCATTAACCCCCCTGGCGGTATGATTGCTGCGGCTGCGCGGCCGCCAGGGGTTTTTTTTTTTTACTTTTTTTTTTTTTTAGCATGTAGCTAGCCTAGCGCTAGCTACATGCTTCCCCCCTCCCTGCGGCGTCCCCCCGTCACCTCCGATCGCCGCCGGCGCCGCTTGCCCATAAGGAAATCCCCTTCTGAACGGGATTTCCTTGAGGGCTTCCCCCGTCGCCATGGCGACGACCGGAGTGACGTCACCGACGTCATCATCACACGGAGTCCCGATCCACTCCATAGTGCAGCCTGGCGGCGATTGGCCAGGCTGCACAAGAGGTATGCGGGGGGGCCCTGTTTAGTGGCGGGTAGCGGCGCATCTGCGGCGGGCGGCGGCGATCGGACCAAACACGCAGCTAGCAAAGTGCTAGCTGCGTGTTTGAAAAAAATAAAATATGCAAATCGGCCCAGCAGGGCCTGAGGGGCACCCTCCGGCGGCTTACCCCGTGTCCAGCACGGGGTTACCGCTAAGGAGGTTAACAAGCTGTTCCCCATCTCCTTCTGGCACCTCTGACACTGCAGCTGTCTTTGGCAGGTTTTGGTGTGCTGCATCAATTGTTATGTATAGAGTGCTTGGGGGGGGGGGGGGGGGGGCATTTAAAACTTGCATCGGGGCCCACAGCTCCTTAGCTACGCCACTGGGGACTCCAGTGCTTCTGAGGCCTCCTGGAGACAGCAAATTCCATAGGTAAGTATCTCATTTTTATTTTTTTTTGTTATTAGCTTCACATTTGCTTTAACACAAATAATTAGATGATATAATGCCCATACTCCTCTTGTTTACTTGTCTCTCTCCGTGGGTCGTATGCAATTCACTTTTTCACCTGAGTTTTCTCCTAGGAGATAATTTTTAATTTCCTCTTTAAAATAACTTTCCAGCACTTTTTAACTAAAAATTTATCAAAAAGTACCATCAACATTTTTTTGAGTATTTTCTCTGCTTTCTGGTGGCATAAAAGGCATTTTATTGACAAGTTTAAAAATATCACCTAGGAAAATAAATTAGGAGAAAAAGTTAATTGCATACGGGCCCGTGTGTTGTCTCTCACCATGCGGTACAACTCACCTCTGCACTGGCGATTTTGAAGCGTGCCACATGCAAGCATTCGTGCCAGGAAAGGCGGGGACTATGGAGGTCCCCTAAAGAAATGTATGTGTGTGTGTGTGTGGGGGGGGGGGACAGGGACAAGGGAGAGTGAAAATAAGGCAGCTCTGATGCAGTATTAGGCTGGTTTCACACCTATTAGTAGTGGTGCAATGCAAGCACTGCACAATCCAGCCTTCGTATGACCCTGCGCCATCGTGTGGCATCAGGATCATATGCATAGGCCCACCCCCCCCCCCCAGCTAGTGACGTACCCCTGCTGGGCAGGAAGTACACCCCTGGGATTCCCGTCGGTCCTCGCATGTGTGTCGCACTGGTCTCCCATCGTTCACATTTACTGTGTCGCCCACTGACTTTTGCACTACTGTGTACAAAAATGTAAGTTTAACTTTTTCACTGACTTGCATTACTGCATAATCCGTGCGGTAGGTACGGATCATGCAGCAATGTGCTTCAGACTTTGCGTAGGGGATGTTATGACTTTGATACTTCCGGCGCACAAACTTGCATGGCCCTTGCGGTGGGAATGCGTCGGGGAAGCGTAACGCGGGCAGACGCAATGTGCAAGTGTAAAAGGGGCCTAACTGTTTTCTCATCCAGTGTAGGAGAAATTTAAGGGAACCTAAACTGAGAAGGATATGGATTTTTCCTTTTAAAATAATACCTGTTGCCTGACTCTCCTGCTGATCCTGTGTGTCTAATACTTTTAGCCACAGCCCCGCAACAAGCATGCAGATCAGGTGCTCTGACTGAAGTTAGACTGGATTAGCTGCATGCTTGTTTCACGTGTGTGATTCAACCACTGCTGCAGCCAAAGGGATCATCAGAACTGCCAGGCAACTGGTATTGTTTAAAAGGAAACATCCACATCCCTCTCAGTTTAGGTTCCCTTTAAGTGTTGTGACCTCCTTAGCAGTAACCCCGAGTCAGGCTCGGGACAGAAATCCGCAGCTCAGAACGGTGCCTGAGCGAGTTATGTGCAGGATCTGCTGCAGATCTCTCTGTGGTATGTTTTTCTTGTTTTTATGGTCTAAAAGCTTGTGAAAAAAATTGCACGGCTTTTTAGACCCTAAGGCCTGGGACCCACTAGAAAGTGCTATCGCAATCGATAGCGATTTGTTTTAGCACTTTGAAAGCGCTTTTGGGAGCTCTTACCCTGCTTCTTTACAATACGTTAGAATGGAAACGCTCCCAAAATGCTGCATGTCCTGCGATTTTGATTTGCCTAATCACAATCGCTCCAGTGGAATCTGTGCCATCCATTTACATTAGCAGAGCGTTTAGGGAAATCGCTAGTGATTTGAAAGCGATCCCTAAAGGCACAAAAAAAAAACGCTCTAGTGGGTTCCAGCACTAAATCTGGAAATAATCATAACGCTAGGGAGGATAAAATAGGTCTCAACCAATATTAGAATATATGGGCATTATTTATTATACCCCTTTTCAAGTTATAGGCCTGTACACAGCAGTATGTATAGTTTGGTTAAAGGGAACATGAGGTAAGAGGGATATGGAGGCTGCCATATTTATTTCCTTTTAACCACTTAAAGGGAACCATAGATGAACATGAAAAAGATTTTATACATACCTGGGGCTTTCTCCAGCCCCATACGCTCTGATCGATCCCACGCTTTTGTCCACCGCTGCCCGCAGCTATGAGAACCGGGACCCCGCTCTGCCGTCAGTCGGAGCCAGTCTAAGCGTAAGGGAAGTGCGCTGTTTGCGTATCTCTGCAGCAGCCGCTGGAGATACGTAGAGGGCGCACTTCTCCTGCGTAGGCTGGCTCAGATGACGTCAGTGATGGGACCCGGGTCTCGTAGATGCAGGCAGTGGAGGACGGCGGCGTGGGATCGATTAGAGCGTATGGGGCTGGAGGAAGCCCCAGGTATGTATAAAATCTTTTTCATGTCACCATCTCTGGTTCCCTTTAAGCCTTCAGTGTTGTTTCACCTTAAACTTGCATCCGAGCAACTTTTACCTCCCATTCATTCACCAATAACTTTATCACTACTTATCCCAATGAAATGATCTATATCTTGTTTTCACTGCCACCATTTCTTTGGGTGGTACATTTTGCTAAGAATTATTTTATTATAAATTCATTTTAACAGGAAGATTAAGAAAAGAAATTGAAAAAAAAATCATTCTTTCTCATTTTTCAGCCATTCTTATTTTAAAATAATGCATACTACCATGATTAAAACCCATGTATTTTATTTTCCCATTTGTCCCGGTTCTTACACCGTTTAAATTATGTTCCTATCACAATGTATGGCACCGATATTTTATTTGAAAATAAAGGTGCATTTTTTTCAGTTTTGTGTCCATCACTTATTACAAGCCCATAATTTAAAAAAATAACAGTAATATACTTTAATACATACATATTAAAAAATGTTAAGTCCCTAACAGTGGAGTAGCTAAGGAGTTGTGGGCCCCGATGCAAGTTTTACAATGGGGCCCCCCAAGCACTCTATACATAGCAATTGATACGGCGCACCAAAACCTGCCAATTACAACTACAGTGTCAGAGGTGCAAGAAAGGGATAGGGAATGGTTTGTTAATAATTACTACTATTCAAAGTATCTATAGAAGTGATTATTATGAGCACAGGACCAATAGAGAGCTAATACTGTAGTTGATGGAGGGCCCCTCTGGTCCAAGGGCCCCGATGCGGTCGCTACTTCTGCAACCCCTATTGCTACGCCTCTGGTCCCTAAGGTAACTATTTATGTAATTTTTTTTTATTGTATATTTTTTTTTTTTTTTACTAAAATGATGTGTGCCTATCGAGTGTTGAGGTAAGTGGCTAATTTTAAAAGTAAAAAATGTCATTATCTGGACATTTTTATTTCCAGATGTAATTTTACTATTTGGCCTTCTGAATGCGTAGTATTACTACACAATGCGGAAGTAATGCGAAGATGAGTCAGTAGGGACTTTGTGAAAGACGGAGCCGTCTCTTTGACGGTGTTGGTGTTTCATACGGGGAGTTTAGATCAATGAATGGGATCTATCTGTCCAGATAGGATTAAGTGGTTAAGCAATACCTGTTGCCTGGCTATCCTGCTGATCCACTGCCTTTAATGCTTTTAGCTATAGACCCTGAACAAGCATGCAGCATATCAGGTACTCTGACTTAGGTTTTACTGTATTAGCCATATGCTTGTGCCCGGGTTTTGACTCAGACACTACTTATACTAGGTCAACAGGGCTGCCAGGCAACTGGCATTGTTTACACCGTAATAAATAGTGCAGCCTCCATATCCCTTATGTCTCCATATCTTTAAAGAGAAACCGTGACCAAGAATTGAACTTCATCCCAATCAGTAGCTGTTACCCCCTTTTACAAGAGTAATCTTTTCCTTTTCACAAACGGATCATCAGGGGGCGCTGTGTGGCTGATATTGTGGTGAAACCCCTCCCACAAGAAACTCTGAGGACCATGGAACTCCTGGCAGTTTCCTGTCTGTAAACCTTGTTGCATTGTGGGAAATAGCTGTTTACAGCCGTTTCCAACTGCCAAAAAAGCAAGAAGCAGCTACATCACCTGCCAGCAGTAAAAATGTCACTATGGCCCATATGCAATTCACTTTTTTACCTGAGTTTTCTCCTAGGTGATATTTTTAAACTTGTCGATAAAATGCATTTTAAGCCACCAGAAAGCAAGAAAATATTCAAAGTAATTTTGATAGTAACTTTTAACCTAGTTTTTAGTACTTTTTTAGTTGAAAAGTGCCGGAAAGTTATTTTAAATCGAAGATGAAAAATTATCTCCTAGGAAAAAACTCAGGTGAAAAAGTGAATTGCATATGGGCCCAGGTGATAAATGTCAGAATGTAAATCAGGGATTTAAAAGATTTCACAACGGGCAAACACTGACTAAATCATTTATACACAATTATTGTAAAAATGAAACCCTTTTTTATTACATTATTTTCACTGGCGTTCCTCTAAGTGTTACACTAATCTCATACTAATAGCAAATTAGTGACAGTGTGTACTTTGTAAAGCATTGTGGAAAATGTCAGTATTGTATAAATACTAAATAATACTTTTATTTGAATGTGGGAGTTCTCCTTTAAGAGAGCTGTAGATGCAGATATTTATGAAAAGGGAAGAATACTAGGTATGTATAATGTATGAGGTGCAGAACTCACAGAGCGGAGCCCTGCTGAATGCACAGCCCAGTGGTGAAAGCTTACTGGGCGGGGGCACAGTTATTAGAAGGCAGGTCATTTGTGTCTACAGGGTGACAATGCATTCCCAGGCAGAAGCTCAGAAGAATTAGCAGCGATCTTCCACAGGGACGAACTTGATGTCCGATGCGAGACTTTCTATGCAGAGTCAGGTTTGTGGTGAGCATCTACCGTGTTTCTTGTTGTTCTGATGAGCTGTTATAGGCACATTTTATCTCAAACACAAATGGATTCATTTCAAGAAAGATGGAAAATGAGTATTGCAATTTGTTTGCAAATATAATCCATGAAGTTTACACTTTAGCTCTGCAAATTGTATTATCATTCATGGCGCTTGTTACAGATTAGTTATTTGTATTGCATAATGTTTATTTTATTTCCTGCACCTGTTTAGCTCTGATGTATAGTGCAGCGTCACTGAGGGCAAGATCACACTAGGCAGCATCGCATATGCGTTTCCCATAGCACATAGTGGAAACCGCATATGGGATTCTGTCTAGTGTGTTCCTACCCTTGTGCCTCCGCGCCCCGAGGTGCACATAGTGTGATGTCGCTGGAGTCACGCGGTCGGTTTTGTGAGGTATTGTGAGTCTGAGTTTTTCTCACTTCTTCAAGTAGATTAGATACTCACTGGTCTGCCTCACTAAATGATCATTTGTGATTGTTTTGGGTGACCGTTTAAGTGCGATGGAAGGTAAAGCAGGAGACAAGCTCCTGTGGGAACGTCAATGGAAGTTCCAGCAAGAATGAAGCTACGAACATACGTGATAATTGTTGGTGGTTGGGGAATCGGGAAACGATCCCTCGGGTGACAATTTGGGACATGGTGCTGTACAGACACAACCCTAGCCTTCAAGCTATTGACGCATTGTGTTGTTATGGTGGAGGGCGGAGGGACAACAATCGGCTAACAGAGCGAATTCCTGTGGGTGGAGATGACATTGCGATCAGTCCTGCACGGGGGTTGTTGAGGGTTTGGCACGATGGATCCTTAACGATACGCGTGCAAGATTAATCGTGCCCGCTGTACTCACAGAACGATTACTGGCTGAAATGGTTATTTTCGGCCATTACAGCTGACAATTCTCAAATGTGTGTATGTAGCTTAAAAGCTATCGGTCATTTCTGATCCAACGTGATAGATCATTAACGACCTCACCAAATTGGCAATGAATGAATTTGCATTGTCCGGTTTCACGCTTGCATACAAACGGCAACCAAATTTGTATCAAGTCAGATACATTTGCAATTTGATTGTCTGCAGTCATAACTTTTTTTGAGGATTTATCAGACACAGGAAACAGAATACAGAGTATTGCTTACATTTTAGCCAGTCTACACGGAAATTAGTATTTTCTTTTCTGAGATGGATGATATTCAATGAGATTTAATTAATTTTTCATTTCTTTTTTCTAAAGTCAATTCTTTATCTCAATGATGTTTGGTGTTTTTCTTCTTTTTGTACGGTACATGAAAGGACTCTATATTGTTTGTATGGACTATAGTGAGAGGGATATCTGAAACACATGTATTTCAGTATCTCTATCACGGGGAGCTTGTTTTGGTGGACATTTTTCCATTATCTCAGGCACACTGCTGATAACTGCACATCACCATGTTCTGAAGTTCAGAGGAACTCCTAAAAAACAGGAAATCAAATGCTGCTGCCAAGTGATTGGATCGCTTTCTCTTTGGTGCAGATGTTTGCTTTACAGAACAATGAACTGAAAAAACAGAGAAGCCGACAACCTGAACACCTATGTTATATGATTGAATTGCATGGACAGCTTTCCTCTTTGTTTCCACCTCCCGAGCTTGGCTTAGAACACATCTGGGATAAGACCAAATATTATTTATGTGTATATAGTGCTGACATCTTATAGAACACTTACGCAACTAAAGAAATAAAAACAAACCCGTAGGGTTAAAGGGGGCCCATACACTCAGCCGATTTTCTGGCCGACCGATCGATCCAAATCGATCGATTGATCGATTGCAAATCGGTTGGCCAATCGACCGATCGATGCCCGATTTCGATCGATTTCAATGGATTTCCATCGAACTGGCAGGGTGGAAAATTTAGGTCGATCTGATGAGATTGCTTATCATTTTGCATTGGCCTTAATGGAAATCTGATGGCAAAAAAATGCCATCAGATCGAATTTCAATAGATTTCAAACTGAAATCTATTGGAATTCTATCCTGGTTAAAAATGTTCTAAAAACACATCAGATAGATCATCAGATGCATTTCTTATTTATCTGCTGCCAATCTGACGAGTGTATGAGCACCTTTTGGTCGGTTTTACACCTGAGGTATGCGTTTGCAGTAGGATGCCACGCCACATCACACGCACCGCACACATTTACAAACATATGACCCTGCGACAGAGTGTGCTAACAGGGTCATATGCCCCTCACCCAGTGATGTACTCCCCGGTGGATAGGAAGTATGTGAGTGGGATTCCCGACCGTTCCGCACATGCACGCCGCAATGCTGCTACCAGCCTTTTTAAGAGGTAAGCGTCACCCATTAACTTACATTACTTCCGCTGCCGCAGAAGTAACGTGGTTGACTTTGTGGCGGATTGGGGACTTCTACCGCAGCGTGACACGGTATGTGTGCTAGGCCCCATTGCTTTGCATTGCTGTTGCCTTACCCCACTGGCTAGGACCCTCTTCTTGCTGTGGGTGAGTTACTAAGGACTGTTTCACACCAAAAATCACAGCAATTTTGCCTCCGGTTTTCACAATGGCCCCCACCTGGGGGCACCTATACCTGGCTATACTGGGGGCACCTATACCTGGCTATACTGGGGGCACCTATACCTGGCTATACTGGGGGCACCTATACCTGGCTATACTGTGGGCACCTATACCTGGCTATACTGTGGGCACCTATACCTGGCTATACTGTGGGCACCTATACCTGGCTATACTGTGGGCACCTGTACCTGACTATACTGTGGGCACCTATACCTGGCTATACTGGGGGCACCTATACCTGACTATACTGTGGGCACCTTTACCTGGCTATACTGGGGGCACCTATACCTGGCTATACTGGGGGCACCTATACCTGGCTAAACTGGGGGCACCTATACCTGGCTATACTGGGGGGACCTATACCTGGCTATACTGGGGGGACCTATACCTGACTGTACTGGGGGCACCTATACCTGACTGTACTGGGGGCACCTATACCTGGCTATACTGGGGGCACCTATACCTGGCTATACTGGGGGCACCTATACCTGGCTATACTGCGGGCACCTATACCTGGCTATACTGGGGGCACCTATACCTGGCTATACTGGGGGGACCTATACCTGGCTGTACTGGGGGCACCTATACCTGACTATACTGGGGGCACCTATACCTGGCTATACTGGGGGCACCTATACCTGGCTATACTGGGGGCACCTATACCTGGCTATACTGGGGGCACCTATACCTGGCTATACTGGGGGGACCTATACCTGGCTGTACTGGGGGCACCTATACCTGACTATACTGGGGGCACCTATACCTGGCTATACTGGGGGCACCTATACCTGGCTATACTGGGGGCACCTATACCTGGCTATACTGGGGGCACCTATACCTGGCTATACTGGGGGGACCTATACCTGACTGTACTGGGGGGACCTATACCTGACTGTACTGGAGGCACCTATACCTGGCTATACTGGAGGCACCTATACCTGGCTGTACTGGGGGCACCTATACCTGACTATACTGGGGGCACCTATACCTGACTATACTGGGGGCACCTATACCTGGCTATACTGGGGGCACCTATACCTGGCTATACTGGGGGCACCTATACCTGGCTATACTGGGGGCACCTATACCTGGCTATACTGGGGGGACCTATACCTGGCTGTACTGGGGGCACCTATACCTGACTATACTGGAGGCACCTATACCTGGCTATACTGGGGGCACCTATACCTGGCTATACTGGGGGCACCTATACCTGGCTATACTGGGGGCATTACATATAGTGGAGCCTTAATTTGCGAGCATAATTCGTTCCAGAAACATGCTTATAATCCAAAGCTCTCTTATATCAAAGCAAATTTCCCCATAAGAATTAATGGAAACCCAGGTGATTCGTTCCACAATCCAAAAACAGTTATAAAAAAATATTTAATACAAAGTAGTACTGTCTATATAAAATAAAGATGTAAACAAGACTTTCACTATAACAGAATCATTGCTATCTGGTGTCTCAACCTAACTTTTTTTGTGTGTGGCTTTAATAAGGCTTTAACTTCTCTAATGACAGTTGCTTTTGCCTACTTTTGAGGATTTCATGGAAATGTGACATTGCACAGTTACTGCACTCAGATTACGTACAATCCTGAAGCGTCAAAGGGTGAAGAACCGTCAGCTCAGCTGTAATAATGTGACACATGTAAAGGTTCTGTGCTTGTTTATCAAGACGTTACTTGTATATCAAGTCAAAATTTCACAAACATTTTTGCTTGTATTGCAAAGCGCTTTTAAATCAAGTTACTCTCAATCCAAGGTTTTACTATATTTATCTCAGTTCCTCTCAGAAGATCACCATTTTCTTCTAACAACGATTCCTTCCAGTTCTGACAACATTTTGCTGAAATATAACAGTTGCTGCCAGAGATATATATATATATATATCAGTTGCTGTCAGTTATAACTGAAAGCACAACTAATGAGCAATGTAATGTCCATGCTTCTCTATGGCTCCAGTGGGTGATATTACAGTTTAACAGCGTGCTGACCGGGAAGCTGTTACAAGGTAATTGCCATTTTTAAAAATTCCATTTATCTCAGTGGTCAAACTGGACTCAGGAGAGGAGAAAGAGATTGAGTAGTAGACTACACGGGATGGGAGGTAAGTATGACCTGTGTATGTGTACTTTTACTTTTAATTTTCAGTTCAGGATTGCTGTAACATGCTGATCTATGCCAGGTCACCATACATAGCTTTAAGCCAGCCACTTTATTATTTCTGTACCCAGATGTCCTCTCATCATGGCAACCTTTTATGAACAATAACAGCAGTGGCGTAGCTAAGGAGCTGTAGGCCCTGATGCAAATTTTACAATGGGGCCCCCCAAGCATTCTATACATAACAATTGATACGACGCACCAAAACCTGCCAATGGCAACTACAGTGTCAGAGGTGCAAGAAGGGGATAGAGAGGAATTTGTTAATGATTACCACTATGCCAAGTATCTATAGAAGTGATTATTATGCGCACAGGACCAATAGAGAGCTAATACTGCAGTTGAGGGAGGGCCCTTTGGGGCCCCTTTGGCACAAGGTCCCCGATGCGGTCACAACCTCTGCAACCCCTATTGTTACGCCCCTGAATAACACCACTTCCCCACACTAGACAATCTTTATATGCATCGCCTCATAAACTTGTGCTAGTGTGGTGTCTGTTATTGTGTCCCTGTCAATCATCCGCCATGTCAGCTGGAGGCATTCAGTGTGATGTACATTAACATAATTGGCAGCTTCAATAGAAGCTTGACCAGCAGGTGATGGAAAATGAGACAGTCCATCCGCATTTGACATCCGCTATGATGATAACTGGCAAGGAAGAGAGCTTAGCGACGCATTCCTGCAGCAGCTGTTCCAGACACTTCTCTTCTAGAGTGCAAAGACTGATGACCAGTTCAAATGTAAACTTCCTCCTACACATAAATGTATTAAATGTTTTCACTCCCCACACAAGGCTTATTGCACCCTTGTCTGTCTGTGTATAATTGCTTTCAGCACTTGATAGTAACCTTAAGGCCTCTTTCACAGTGGGACGTTAAAGTCTCATGTTAAAATAACATTTAACGCAGAATAACTCACTGCAATGAAAAATCAGTGCCCCATTAACAGTGCACACGTTGCGTTGGTGATTGTATGCTCTACTGTATGCGACCGTAACGGGGCATTAAGTTGCGTCGCGACTTTTTTGAGGCATTGCGTTGCGACTTTAACGTCGCATCAGGACGCAACGTCCTACTGTGAAAGAGGCCTAAAGGACCACTCCAGCGAAAAAAGTAAGCAGTTAATATCTGACAGAACCAACAGGTTTTGGGCTAGTCCATCTCCTCACGGGGGATTCTCAGGCAGGGAACACATTTATCTTTCAGTTTTCCGCGTGAGTTTTTCTGTGTACTTTTTCTGCACACCAAGTGTGTTTCTATGCAGGAAAACGTGTGCGTTTTTTCACTGCAGCTGA
The DNA here is from genome assembly GCF_040937935.1 of Hyperolius riggenbachi. Classification (NCBI taxonomy): domain Eukaryota; kingdom Metazoa; phylum Chordata; class Amphibia; order Anura; family Hyperoliidae; genus Hyperolius; species Hyperolius riggenbachi. The sequence continues at coordinate 52,415,705 of NC_090656.1, read as the reverse complement.
TGTAATTGAAAGAGAAAACTGACAAAATGTGCAGAGTCATCCTGTAGAATGTCATTTTTGTTCTGCACGCGAACAACATATTAAGTGTGAACTTAATTAAGCCCATTGATTAACATGAGTTCTTCGTTTTTCTGTGCAGAAAACGCGCACGAAAGTGTGTTCCCTGCCAAAGGGTTTTCTTTGTTTGCAAAAGCATTTACTGAGCGGCAGTTGTTAAGTCTAACTGCCAAAATAGCGTGCAATAGGGGAGACTGGCTGGTATCTTACTATTTTGGCAGTTAGACTGTTAGCAACTGCCATTCAGGAAATGCTTTTTTTTTTTTCAAAAAGAAAATCCTGCGAATCCTCCATGAGAAGATGAACTAGTCCATCTGTAAGATTTTTACTGCGTACATTTTTCGTTATAGTGGTCCCATAAGGCAAATGCTATTGGGAACATGGGATAAACATTAGCGGGGTAAAGACTTGGGCAGACCACATTCATCATTAAGATGGACATTTCATAGTATAGCATTTAGACTACACAGTGTGTTTTGTTAGTTTGCAGGCCAAATTGTTTGTCATTGCAGAATTATTTTCAGATTTTCAAGATGGTCTGTAGCATTAGTGCTATGCACTGCAATATCTAAGTAGCATTGCGTGTACAAAAAAATGCCCTGAAGAACCTGGTCCATTGCTATTTGTCAAATGAGGGGTGTTGAAGTAATGCCAAATACAGTCCCAGTTATCCAGAACTCAGCTAACCAGCAGTCTCAACCAACCAGCACAAGTCCCCCCAGGCCCCAGAGTCCATAGGGGCCCCCACCTGCCAGCGTCACCAGGGATTTCAGCAAGTGTTCTCCACTTCACACAGTTCACGTCTCCTCTCTGACTCCCTCTAGTGGCGCCTCTCATTAGGCTAGAGGCTGCCTAATCCGAGGAGGGGGGGGGGGGTTGGAAGCACATCTGGCTATCTATACTGGGGGGCAGGATTACATAAAATGGGCTATCCGGCTATCTTTACTGGAGGGGGCTACCTAATCCTGGGGGACACCTCTGACTATATTAGGGGGAAACTACCTAAGACTGGGGAGTATTGCAGGCCTTTTATACTTAGGGGGGGGGGGGGGGGGGCGAGTAGCACAAGTCAGAGGGAGACCTAACTTTTTTTTTCTTTAAGGGCGCGATTCCACTAGAGCGGCGCACGTCTGCGAGACGCGAGCCGGCTCTTCCGGGACTGCGGGGAAAGCACACGAATTCCATCAGCCGTGCCATGCATGGCTATGGGATCCGCAGCCTCCCGTGCCGATTCGGATGGAAAAGCCGGCCGAATCGCTAGCGGTAGCGATTCGGCCGGCGTTACCATTGCACCCTATGGCAGAGTTTCCCCGCGCTATCTGCCTGCGAGGAAACTCTGCGGATTCGCGGCGGTTTCCGCTCAAGTGGAAACGCGCCCTAAATCTAACCCAGTGACAGACACAATATTTATAAAACTACAGGTATTCCCCAGTTAAAGGAGAACTGTAGTGAGAGGTATATGGAGGCTGCCATATTTATTTCCTTTTAAGCAATACCAGTTGCCTGGCAGCCCTGATGGTCTATTTGCCTAAAGAAGTGTCTGAATCACACCAGAAACAAGCATGCAGCTAATCTTGTCATATCTGTCTAAATTTGTCAGAAACACCTGATCTGCTGCATGCTTGTTCAGGGCCTATGGCTGAAAGTATTAGAGGCAGAGGATTAGCTGAATAGCCAGGCAACTGGTATTGCTTAAAAGGAAATAAATATGGCAGCCTCCATATACCTCTCACTACAGTTCTCCTTTAACCTCCCTGGCGGTTTATTTATTTTGCCAGGGAGGCTGCAATGGGGTTTTTTTTTAATTAAAAAAAAAAATATTTCATGCAGCCAACTGAAAGTTGGCTGCATGAAAGCCCACTAGAGGGCGCTCCTGAAGCGTACTTTCGATCGCCTCCGGCAATCGAAAGTAACAAGATAGGCCGCAATGAGCGGCCTATCTTGTTTCGCTTTCCTCGTCGCCATGGCGACGAGCGGAGTGACGTCATGGACGTCAGTCGACGTCCTGACGTCAGAGCTGCCCGATCCAGCCCCTAGCGCCGGCCGGAACTGTTTGTTCCGGCTGCGCTGGGCTCGGGCGGCTGGGGGGACCCTCTTTCGCCGCTGCACGCGGCGGATCGCCGCGGAGCGGCGGCGATCGGGCAGCACACGCGGCTGGCAAAGTGCCAGCTGCGTGTGCTGCTTTTTTCAGAATCAAAATCGGCCCAGCAGGGCCTGAGCGGCGACCTCCGGCGGCATACCCCGAGCTCAGCTCGGGATTACCGCCAAGGAGGTTAAAGAACGAGATCGGGACTGTGGGTTCATTCTTCACATAAATCTGTCCATAAGTCAAAACCGTGTGCCATCTCTGTCTCCTGTACCATCTCTGCCCCCTGTGCCTTTAGTGTCACCTCTGTCCCCTTGCGCCTTCAGTGTCCCTCTGTGCTTCCCTACTGTGTCATCTCTGTCTGCATGTGCCCTCAGTGTCATTTTACCAGTTCTAAAACCATTTTTTCCTTAATTCAAAAACATGAAGGTATTTTAAATTTTTTTTCTTTTGGACCCACAGAACCAAATTTCACATTTTTGCATCCTTGGCCTTGTTTGTTAATACCTGACAATATTGTTTTTGTTGGGGTATTTCACATGTGGGCAGTGGTGTAGCAATAGAGGACACAGAGGTTGTGCCCGCATCAGGGCCCCGACCAGAGGGGCTTATTAGGGACACTCCTTCATCCATCTTATTAGCTTTCCATTGGTACTATACTGGTATACTGGTAATGAACACCTCTACATGTGCATTGAATAGTAGTACTCCTTAAAGAGAACCCGAGGTGGGTTTGAAGAATATTATCTGCATACAGAGGCTGGATCTGTCTATACAGCCCAGCCTCTGTTGCTATCCCAAACCCCCCTAAGGTCCCCCTGCACTCTGCAATCCCTCATAAATCACAGCCACGCTGCTGACAAACAGCTTGTCAGAGCTGGCTGTGTTTATCTCTATAGTGTCAGTCTGCTGCTCTCCCCGCCTCCTGCAGAACTCCAGTCCCCGCCTGCATCCCTTCCCTCCCTGCTGATTGGAGGGAAGGGACTGGGGCAGGGACCGGAGCTATGCAGGAGGCGGGGGAGCAGCTGAGACTGACACTACAGATGTAAACACAGCCTCACAGCACGGCTGTGATTTATGAGGGATTGCAGAGTGCAGGGGGACCTTAGTGGGGTTTGGGATAGCAACAGAGGCTGGGCTGTATAGGCAGATCCAGCCTCTGTATGCAGATAACATTCTTTAAACACACCTCTGGTTCTCTTTAAAGGGGAACTTCAGCCTAAACTACATACTGTCATTAAGTTCCATTAGTTATGTTGCTTAAAATAGAGAGGTAATATAATCTCTTACCCACCCTGTGTTTTTTTTTAAACAATATTTTATTGAGGTTTTTATATCTTGAACATTTCGGTTAACAGTCGTACCAATGAGGTATATGACACAAAAACTAGTATGAGTAACATCTTTCTGGTACAGTTAAATGTCAAATATCTTTGAATTAGATAACATTCAAGAGCTTAAAACCAAACCCTCCCCCTTCTACAGACCCAAAATTTTCCCTCTTAGCCCAAATTTTACCCTCCCTCTCCCATACCCCTTTCCGCTGTTCCTATTCATACATTGGTTACAACCATACCTATAGTTATCTTAGTTTCAGGCTGCTTTCACAGTGGGACGTTACAGGCGCACGTTAGAGCAGCCTGTAACGCACCCCACCGCACAGTAATGAAAAATCAATGGGGCTGTTCACAGTGCCCACATTGCGTTACATTGTAACGCTGCGTCACAAGACAACGTACTGCATGCAGTACTTTGGACGTGGCCGAGCCGCGTTAGACTGTTTGCACATGCTCAGTAATCTTGTGAAGGAGCGGAGAGCGGCCGGGCACATGGCTAATTAATATGCACTGCACGTTGTGACGTGCAGTGTTTACTTCCTGGAGCGGCCGCTCTGTGCGGCGATTGGCTGGCGGGACCACGTGATGCCGCATGCGCACAAGAGTGCGCATCACGGCATCACTGACGCCAGAGTGAGCTGCACAACGCGGCTCACTCTGACGTCCAGATCCAGCACCACCAGGCGTTCCGTTAGGGGGACGTTATGCGACCTTAACGCCCCCTCTAACGCAACGTCCTGGTGTGAAATTAGCCTTAGAGGACCCAGTTGATCTAATAGATCCAATGTAGCATACCATGTAGAGTATTGAAATGGCTTGACAATGCATTGAATGTCATCTGGGGAGAAACTATATTCTATCAATTTTTTCCATTTTTTTGAAAAAAGATTTTGCCTTTTTTTCAGTGTTTGCCCAAGCATCTAGTTTGTCCATGGTAAATACGTGTAAAAGTCCCTGCTGTATATCCCATATTGTTGGATGTGAAGGGTAGATCCATTTATTATAGATTACATTTTTGCTGTTGCAAGTAGTATGTGTCCCAGTGTCGAAAGCTTGTGTTGTGACTTCTCAGGTTCTGCTTCTTCTTGTTTGTTATTATCCTCAAAATGAAATAAAAACAACTGGGGTGATATAGACACCTCTCTATTGCATAATTGCTTGATAAATACTCCAACTTCTCTCCAGTAAGCTTTGATGATATTACAGTCCCATTACCCACTCTGTTTTAAAAGAACAGGTAAATGTTTGTGATTTCATGGGGGCAGCCATCTTTTTGGTTGAAAGGAGGTGACAGGGAGCATGAGACACAGTTCCAACTGTCCTGTGTCCTGATCACCCCTCACAGTTGCGTGTGCTAGGCTTCAAATGTCAAATTCAAAATAAAAAAAAACAAAAACAAATTTGCGCCAAAACAGCAGAATGAGAACAACAACATCAGAAATCCCATCCTGCTTTGCACAGCATCAGGGGGAAAATGCCCTGGCAGTTATATTCTGTGCAGCTAAAAATGAGGTTTAGGTAAGAAAAACAAAATTCTGATGCTGTGAAACTGATAAAGAAACACCAAGCCTTTTCAGTGCTGCTGAGTAGATTTTTTAGGCTGGAGGTTCACTTTAACTAGTTGTTTCCTTACTGATTACACCTCCCTGACACTGAAGCTGTCTATGGTGGGTTCTGGGGCTTCATATCAATAGAATGCTTGTGGCCCCAAGCTTCTCAAGTTACGCCACTGCATTTGGTTGTACAGCACGGTGCAAGGTTGTATATGGGATATAAAGTCCTCTGTTTTGAACCATGCCATCGCTCCTTTTCCGCTCTTCATCCATCCTGTAAACAGGAAACAGGAAGCAATGGGACAGCGCAAAGTGTCTTCTGGGTAGTTGTAGGAAGCTTTTGTGGGGAAAAAAAGCCTCAAAATCACTGGTGTTTGAATAGGAACTGCGCTTTTCCTTGCAATCTTTTTCATTGAAGCGCCATCGCACAAAAAATCGTGATGGCCAGCGATAGCGGTTTTGGAAAAATCTAAACACTGCATTGTGGTGCTGAGAACTGTGTACTGTTAGTATGTGAAGGTGCCCTTCTGTTTCTTCATAAGTACTGCTCTGCAGATCTTCACAAAAGCCATACAATAAACCAGTGATTGCTAACCTTGGCACTCCAGCTGTGACAAAACTACAAATCCCATCATGCCTCTGCCTCCCCGAGCTATGCATAGAGCTGTCAGAGTATTGCAATGCCTCATGGATCCATGGCTCATAAAGGGGTTAAAGTGGATCCAAGATAAACTTTTACTCATGCATAATTGTGTTCCTTTCATATAGTTTATAGGACGTTCCTCAAGCCAAATACTTTTTTGTTTTGTTTTACTACTCTAATTCCCTATAAACTAAACAAGCCTCACTCACAGCTTTTTCACAGTGCCTTGGCACTGTAGCAAGGGCTTATGGGAGCTCAGTCTGTGCAGGAAGAGGAGGAGGTTACTATCCAGAGATTTCAGAGGCAGATGGGAGGAGGGAGGAGGAGAGGGGACTGAATTTACACACCGGCAAGCTGATAGCATCTCCAGCCCTCAGCATGTGACAATGTGACAAACAGAACATGGCTGCCCTCATTGTATCACAGAAATAAATAATCATAAACTTGCTGCTTGCAGCAGCTAGATATTCTGTGTAAACTATCTAAACTTTAGATAAGATATATAGACAAGTTACTTGTTATAGTTAGTCGGATCCGCTTTAAAGAGGAGCTGTCAGCCATACTATCTCAGAAAAAAACTCCACATATATAAGTAGGTAAATACTTGCTCTACTTACATAACATATGTATTGCACTGTCCACATTTTGATTTTAATGATTTTTCTGTAGTAAAATCCTTCTTAGAATTGTCCATTTTGACTGTGTCTATCTTGAAGCCAATCCTGACATAATTTCCTCCCTTAGCCCTAGAACCCACTAGGATCGATTTTCTAATGGTTTGCGATTTGAAAGCTCTTGCTAATGTAATGCTATGGGTGTGATCCCACTAGAGCGACGTGATTTTATAAAAATCCCCCATAGCATTGCATTAGCAAGAGCTTTTTCAAATCGCTAGCGCTTAGAAATCGCTCCTAGTGGGTTTCTGGACTTACTCTGTCTGTGTAATGGCTGGTGCACACCAAGCGTTTTTGGTAAAATTTTTCAAACCGCTGCCGCCTGTGAAAACGCTTGGCTAATGTATCTAAAATGGGATGGTGCACACCAGCGGTTTGAGGTTTTTAGCAAATCGCAAACATGGCTCCTGCAGCATTTTTGCAGTGTGCAGATGCGTTTCTGCCTCAATGTAAAGTATAGGAAAGTGGAAAAACGCTCTTAAAAACGCTAGATCAGAGCGGTTTTCCAGGTGTTTTTGTTACAGTAGCTGTTCAGTAACAGCTTTACTGTAACAATAAATGAAACCTGCTACACAAAAACGCTCCAAAAACCGCTAGGCATGTTTAGAAGACTCTCTAAACATGCCTAGGAATCGCTCTGAAATCTGCTTCAAAAACCTCTAGTGCTTTGCAGATCTGCTAGAGGTTTTTGTTGTGCACTGGGCCTAAGAGTGATTTTTAACTTTAGGATTGCCTGCTTAGCATCCTTATTACTTGTTTACCAGATACAAATTGATAAAGAATTGATTTGATTCTTGACAGTTACAGTTTAATTCTGCGAATCTCCCTGGTGCCTTTAAAATGCTTCTGCAGTAAATGTTTAAATGCTCCAGCTCTGTAGGGGAGGCGTAGCATTTGGTAAACATTGCACAGACAAGCATGCTGATTTCCACGGTGTGCTGCATTTAGAGAGAAACGTAAACGTGTTAGAAAGTCCAGTCAGCTCTCCAGAATATGCGTGTTTGATTCAATCATTCAATCCAACTCCAATGTTCCAGGGTCATTGAGGCTTATCCACGACCTTTCTTTAGCCCATCCAGACTGGGCATTTTTGAGCAAGGTCCATGCATACCCAGTAGAATGGCACGAGCAGCGTCATTTTACTGGCACCTTACTTGAGCATGCCCTGTCCAGATGCACACCTTCATGGGCCTAAAGCACAGTCAGAAGATAAAGAGGCACTGGAACAGTGAGCTGTAAGAGGGCGCCTGTATTAATATGCGTCGCCGGTGAGCCAAATGACTGCTCTCCCTGCTGCTGCTCAAATCCCCCGCCGGCACTAAATACTTTCCCCACCCCACCCTGAGTCATAGCAACTCAGAGGCAGATGTAATTCATGGTTCAGCGATCCTGAATTAGCGTTACACACCCTGCAATCTATAACATTACTACTATAGCGGCGCCTAGTTTTGGTGCTCACCTTGCGCCAAAACCACCTGCTTCTGTAAGAGGATCTGGGAAGCCTCTGGACTATCTACACCAGGGGTGTCCAAACGTCTTAGGCTAAGGGTCGTATCATCGTTCTTGAGAGTACTAAGGGGTCGAACTAAGGAAAGTAAACATCATTTCTGCAGCCAAACTAGCAAAATTAAACAAAATTTTTGCGGATAGCCATTAGGTAAACTATGCCTGTGACATTTTGTCAAATAAACATTTCCACTGGAAATAACCCCCAATTAGCAGTTAGCACAGTGGCAGCTGCTAATCAGCGGCTGTTACGGTGGTGGCTGATAACCTACTGGTGAGCACATTTTTCTATTCAGGATTGTTTTAAGCTTTGTTTGTAACTCCTAACAGATTTTTCATTGCTAGTGAATAGGAGAGTCAGTTACATGACCCACAGATCTGTGCACAAAGAACAGAGATGCCGGTAGCAGGGAGTTTCTTCCTCCACACAGAGCCATGGCCTGACTTCACCTGTGGAGCACAAGCAGGAGGTGGGCATTGTCATCTCTGTCTTCATAGAAAGAAGACTGTCTGATGCCTCCCTTTCCAGCTCCTCACTGACTGCCTCGTGGGTGATGATGCCGGGAGGGGGAGGAGAGTGTAAACGCGCACACACAGGAAGACAGCACTGCAAACCCAGCCAGCCAGGTGATTAAAAAAAATAACTTTAATAATAATTGGTTTAAGAGGGATTGTCAGCCACTAAATCAAATTCCATTTACCCACTGCTCTGTTTATTATGCAGTCTGGAACCTTACCCTGTATTACAAGCACTCCAATCTAATCAGAAATGTTTCTACTGTAATAAATCTTACCTCAGTCAGTCTGGCTCTATTTGGCACATTGCCAACGAGAAGGAAGCTCATCATCTCCCCTCCCACATTTCGGCTCCTCACTTATTGGCTCAGGGCAGTTCATTGAGCTGTGGAAATATGATCTATTCTGTGCACAGGGAATTGAGATGGAAAATACCAGGAACAGTTTTCTCTTATTTACTGTATACAATTCACTGAAATCAAAACGTGGACAGTACAGTACATATGCTATGTATGTAGAACAAGTAGTTATCTGTTTATATACTGTATGTGTGTTTTTTCATGGGATAGTATGGCTGTCCCTCCTGCTTAAATGTACAATTCAGAAGAGTTTGCAAATTATGGTATATTCCACCCACTATGCAGTAAGGATGCAGTATGGAAACATAAGCCTGAATCAAATCTTTAAAAAAGGATTTTGCTGTCGTCACGTTATCTTCCAACTCAAAAAGATTTAAAGCCTAATTCTGCATTTAAATGAACACATTTGAGTAATGAGTGTATAAAATTAACATTCTTTAATCTACTGAGTAATTGATCAGCCAGTTTTACAGCAAGTGCTACTGTGTGGCTTAGAGACTGGTTAAGGCCGAAATACAACAGAGCTGCTTTTTTATGTATGATAAACTCTCCTGTAGCTCTAATCTACACTTAGGTCCATAAATATTTGTACAGAGACAACTTTTTTCTAATTGTGGTTCTGCACATTACCACAATGAATTTCAAATGAAACAACTCAGATGCAGTTGAAGTGACAACTTTCAGCTTTAATTCAGTGGGGTGTCTGCGCAAAACATTCTTTGGACAGATGAAGCCAAGATCAACCTCTACCAGAATGATGGCAAGACAAAGTATAGAGAAGGCGTGGAACAGCTCATTATCCAGAGCATAGTGCATTATCTGTAAGGCTCCTTTCACAGTAGGACGTTACAGGTGCACGTTAGAGCAGCCTGTAATGCAGCCCAACTCACAGTAATGTAAAATCAATGGGCTGTTCACAGTGCCCACGTTGCATCACATTGTAACGCTGCACGTTCAAATAAAGTGCAGCATGCTATGCGTTCTATGCGGTTTTAGCCGCGTTAGACTGTGTGCACATGCTCAGTTGTGGTGTTTTTTTTTTTGGGGGGGGGGGGGGGGGCAGAGAGGAGGCAGGGAGAGTCCGCTATCGTAGCCAGCCACATGGCTACTTAATATTCATTGCACTGCAGTGTTTATTTCCTGGAGCGGCCGCTGATTGGCTGGCAGGACCACGTGATGCGGAGTGCTCCTATCACGTGGTCTCCGCAGCGCATAGAACACAAAAGGCGCACCAAGAGCTGCATAACGCAGCTCTAGGTAGCGTCCTCCTCCAACACCACCAGGCGTTGCGTTAGGGGCACGTTATGCGACCTATAACATCCCCTAAAACACAACGTCCTGGTGGGAAAGAGGCCTAATACACGGTGGAAGCATTGTAATGGTTTTGGCGTGCTTGCCTGCCAGGGGCACCGGGTACCCAGTGTTTATTGATCATGTGACACAGGACAGAAGCAGTTGAATGAATTCTGAGGTGCTTAGAGACATACTGTCTGCTCAAATCCAGCTAAATGCAGTCAAATTGATTGGGCAGTGTTTCATGATACTGATGGACCCAAAGCATACAGCCAAAGCAACCCAGGAGTTTATTAAAGCAAATAAGTGAAAAATTCTTGAATGGCCAAGTCAGTCACCTGATTCTAACCCAATCAAGCAAAGGGGGAGGCAGAGGTACGATACAAGGTGGCCCCTGCAGATGGCACCACAGCATGGCATCACCTGTTACAGGATAAACTTCGGGAAGAGGCCCACAAACAGCAACTGAAAGCTGCTGCAGTAAAGGCCTGGCAGAGCATTAAAGAGGAAACCCAGCATCTGCTTATGTCCATGAGTTCAAGACTTGAGGCTGTAGTTGCCAGTAAAGGGATTTTAACCAAGTATTAGAAGTGAACATTTTAGTTCCAGTTATTTAATTTGTCCAATTAATTTTGAGCCTGTGAAATGAAGGCAAAAATGCTTTAGTTGCCTCACATTTTATGCAATGGTTTTGTTCACCCCACTGCATTAAAGGGAACCCAAGGCGAGTGGGATATGGAGGCCGCCATATTTATTTCCTCTTAAACAATACCCGTTGCCTGGCTGTCCTCCTGCTCCTGTGTCTCTAATACTTTTTAACCATAGACCCTGAGCAAGCATGCAGATCAGGTACTCTGACTCAGCTTTTACTGGATTAGCCATATGCTTGTTCCAGGTTTTGACACTACTTATGCCAGAAAATCAACATGGCTGCCAGCAACTGACATTGTTTACAAGTAAATAAATATGGCAGCCTCCATATCCCTCTCACCTCAGGTTCCCTTTAAGCTGAAAGTCTCACTTCAACTGCATCTGAGTTGTGTCATTTAAAATCCATTGGGGTAATGTACAGAACTAAAATTAGAAAAAGTCTGTGTCCAAATACTGTACATATGGACCTAACTGAACGCATTTAAGGGAAACATCAAGTAATGTTGCTGCCCCATGATACAGTATACTTACCGTGAGGCGTCCTCCAGCCCCTTGAAGCTGACATGTCCCACGCAGCATCTCCGCTCGCAACCGCTGGCCCGGGGTCCTCGCTGGTGCAGAGGCCGACTTCAAGGTCGCAGTAGAGGATGTCGGCTTCTGCACTGGCGGTAACCCCGGGCCAGGACATGTTGGCTTCAAGGGGCTGGAGGAAGCCCTCGGTAAGTATATCATGGGGCAGCAACATTTTCTTGATGTTTCCGTTAAATAAAAAAATAAAGCAGCACTGTGGCCTCTTTCCCTTAGATACCTAAGAAGAATCCTCTAGAAGCTCTCCACATCCTCCTCCAGACCACCACGCTGTCGGGGACCCTTTTGAAGCTTGAACCCACATCCACTTCATGCACGAGCGCGGCCGTACAGCCCCTGAACGAGTACAGCCATGTCTGTGCACTAAACCGACACTGGAATACGCCCGTACATGGCGAGGAGCTTAGCATTGTGGACATGTCCAACCAGAGGCGTATCTAGAGGGGTGCAGGCATGGCTCATGCCATGGGCGCCACAGCACCATGAGTGCCATGCCTGCCTCCTCTCCCCACGTATTCCATCACTATACTGGGTTTGCCACTTGTTACTTATACTGGGGGGCTATTATACGGGGAGGGGGGTACTCATCTAATTACCTATGCTGGGAGGGCAACCTAAACTGGTTTATTACCTAGTAAATAAGGAAGTACTGAGGCATCGGAAGTCATAACTACCGCTATGATCTCCCGTGTAATGCCACGCTGCCGTCGCTGTGCAGGAACTTGGACAGCAGGCATGGAAGCACATTGGAGAGCTGGCCAGAGGCGGATTATTTTCGGCAGCACGGAGAACGGGCATAGAGGCGAAATAGATGATTTGCTGCAATTAGCCCTGGGTCATTCTTTTTCTGCCCCCCCCCCCCCCCCCCCCCCCCCCCCCCCCCCCCCCCCCCCCCCACCCCCCCCCCCCCTAGCTGCAATACATGAAGGAGGACAGCCGCTGCAGCCCCTGTTGAGATCGCTCCTCATAAAGGCATGCTGGGATTGTGCAACTGCTCCCCGCCGAGTCACAGCTGACATCAAAAGACAGGAGTGCATGGATGGATAGCTGTATTGGTGAGATAACAAGCGTTGTTATTGTAGCTGGTGGGGAGGCAGGAATTAGTTCAATGTAATGTACTGTTACTGGTGGGGCAGCAGGGGTGGGTTAGTGTAATGTAGGTGTAGTAACTGGTGGGGGAATAGAGGACTAGTGTAATGTAATGTAGTGTAGTGAAGTGTAAGGTTACTGGTGGGGCATCAGGCTTTAGTGAAGGGTACTTAGTCTACTGGTGGGGGCAGCAGGGGTTAGTGTAGCTGGGCACTGAAGCTTAGTTATTGTAGCTGGTGGGGACAACTTGGGGGAAAAAGGACTCCAGATGGCACTGCACCATTGAGCAGTCTGGAGCGTCTTATAGTCCGAAAAATACGGTAATTACCCCACCATAGGAAATTCCGCTAAGGCCCGTTACACATCAGAAACGTGCAGGAGAACGGCTCCTGCACGCGTTGCGGCGTGTCGTCGGGAAACTCCGGTGCGACGCTGATTAGTGGCGGTAGTAGTTAATTGACCCGAAGGGGAAACGGCGATTCCCGACGATAAATGCGCCGGGATGCGTCGTATCGCAGCGTATCGAAACGCAGCATCGGGTGTGAAAGGTAAAAGGAAAGTCTATGGACTTTCCTTTTACCTTGGTTAACGTCTGTTAACGCAAAGTATAAACCTTGCGTTAAAACGCGTAAATAGGGCTCTGGTGTGAAAGAGCCCTAATGTGATTGAGTGAATTTCTAGGTTTCAGCTGTAGTAAACTATACCCACATCACAATGCTTTGTACTGTAGAGGTTGCTGTGATTGCAGAACTGTTACCTTTGCAGTTTCCTGCTGGGTGCCTAAACTAGACTAGTGCCACTATTTTAAGTGCGTTCTACACAGCGATGTCCCTTTTCCATCCAATTTTTCTTCCTATGGAGGCATGCGTTTCGCAAAAACAGAACTAGAAATTTCATGTTTATCTCCCGTTGAAAAGGCAGATTATTAAAAACGCAAACACGTGGAAAATGCATTAAAAAGGCAAATGCATTCAAAAACACAAAAAAATTAAGACTTTTCATAATTTTCTGCACAGTCAACTGTGGCGCACACTTGGCTGTGCAGAAAATTATGAAAATTCTTGAAATACAATAATTAAGAAAATTATGAAAATACAAAGATGTGGCGAAAGAAGGGAGGAAGACGACAGGCTTGCAATCTAAGGCTGGGTGCCAGCATTAGATTGCAAGCCTGTCGTCCCTCTCCCTTCTTTCGCCACATCTTTGTAATAGTTTGTACTCGCCTCAGTTCAGTCCACCCCTAACTTATTAATGTATAATTGTAGAGGCTCTGCATGCAAAATATGTGAAGGATAATAATTATTAACATCCTTCAGTAAACCATTCCCATGTGTGTTTGAGAATGTGCTCAGCAGCATGCAGATGTACAGAGTAAAAAAAAACAAAACAGGAAATAACCTCAGCATACAGAAAATGGGTGAACACAACAAGAAAAAGATGCTATAATAAGCAGAAGTGAAGATGGCTCCTGAGGAAGACTCCTTTTCCTGAAAGAAGTCTGTGTACAGTTACACAAATGCCACAACTTCTTCCTCCAGGACTCTCCAGCAGAGAGCAGCCCACAGTGCTTCTCCCAATGCTGGCCTGCAATGTTACACATCACAGGAAGGGTTACTAAACGCTACACCCTTCCCCCATTCCCCCTTCCTACGTTATCCCTCCCTCCTCTGTCTCTCCACAACTGATTTCAGCATTGCCAGTGTGTGCTGTGCAGCATGTGTGCAGCCTGGTCGGTCCACCTCGGCCTGACGCTGCCAATGGCCTGAGAAGCACAATACAGGATTGGGGTGATGAGGATGAGAGATAGACCTGCAGGAAAAGGATCTATTATCTGTGCTGCTGGGGAAGAGACGTGAGGAGCGAATGTGACACAGCTAACTAGGAGTCAGCCCATTTCTGCAGCCATCAGAGGAAGGGGGATCTGCAGCCATGTAAGTTGCCTCTTTTCTCCCTATATACATTGTGGCAGGGGCTCTGTGCATTGTTGCTGGTTTTCTGGCTATCTCTCCTCCTCCGCTTTGTGACGGTCCTTGTCTGCCAATCTCTGGCCACACGTCATAAATAGCCTTCTAAAACCCCTCTGCATATAAAAATAGTTTGTAGATATTTGGGTGAACCCAACTTCCTGTCTCCCCCCCCCCCCCCTCCCCCCTTAGCAGCTCAATGAAGGCAATGGTCCTGTCCTGGTAACCTAAATATTATGGTTATTGACAAACATTTGGGTGTTTTAAAGAGCTCTGTTGTCAGCAGTTACCATCCTTCACCACAGATGATGGTTCTGGGCACATCTTTAGACTATAGGTACTGGTTAACGAAACAATATTTTCCTCTGATGTGGTCTTTCAATCAGAGTTTTACTATCAAATTGTACAGAGATCCATGCAGTATGGGGAGAGAATCAGTGTTTTTTCACCAAATGAGATACTTGCAATCGAATATAATTGGAAGGTAATTATTGACTTTTTTTTTTTTTTACATTTACTGAATGATTCTTTCGTCAAATGCTTTCATAAAATCCAACTTGCGGATCCATTTTACCCTATTTAGCAATCAACCAATGTCCTTCTTTATTAATTGCCTTTATAAACGGTGGATTTTCTATACAATTCGATTGTTCAAAACGCATCGAAAGATCGCATTTGGTGAAAAAATTGTTTCGTTAATGGGCACCTTAAAAGGATTCTATGGTCAATTGGAATTAAATTTTCATTGATCGGAATATTGGATTTTGCACATATCTGAATGAAGAAAGTCCGGTTTATGAAATCGATAAATACTTCCCTAATATTTTAATTCTTGCAAATCTAATCAAATGATTTTATCTGAGGAAAATATTGTATCGTTAGTGGGCATCTTATGTGCCCAAGGGATTTTCAGATCTCCTTTATGATCTGTTGATGTTGTTTGTTGGGAAATGAATATAGGACTTTGGCAACAAGGGCCTTATTACCGTACACCCATTTAGATTGCCACCCAACGTGGCAAACAGATCTGTCCCTCTCTGATCTGAATCTGTTTGGAATGGAATTGAACCCCCATACACTGCCACAGATTTTCAATCGAGTTCACCATAAAATCTATCCAACTGTAGTATTGCACTGTTCCGTACAATGCCATGGACTGTGCATCTACCATTACTCCCACGCTGCGTCCAATTGACTGAAATGTATTGTCTGGTCCTATTTTAATTTCGTATCGTTTGCTGCAATTCAATGAAAATTACGATCCATGCAGCTCGTTGCGGCAAAGATAAGGGGCAGATTCGATCACTCTGAATTTGATGTGTGTATAGCCAGCTTTGTTTTCATCACTTGCGAGAAATTGTCTGTGACGCTGGCAGCGTTGTCAGTCTCTGTGAAGACGGGATGTTATAATTGCAGTAGTGGTGAAAGTGTTTTAGGCCTCTTGCACACTACATGCGATTCCGATTTGATGCGTCCGATTTTGACGTGATTTTACATGCGGTTTCGACTTGCGATTTTTAATCAGTGCTGCATGCTGCGTTTTTTTTTCTACGTTTTTCTTGAGTTGATAGCATCCAGGGAGAATCGAAAATCGGAATCGCAAATCTGAATCGAAAATTGGATTTGTGATTTGCAGTGTGCAAGAGGAGTAGCAGTTGTGTTCGGAGCAGCTGCCATTCTGTGCCCACACGTGTCAGGTGATGATGAATATGGATCAGGGTTACCAACCCCAGCTTGTGCATTTGACAAAGACACAAAACATTTGGACTGATGATGATGAATGTTTTCTTATGGTCTGGAGGGCTGTGGGGAGGGTGTGGTTTCAGGCCTATGCCCCAAATGTTGGCATCCTTTATTGTACTGTCATTATTTTATTATCCTCCTCTGTTGCCTTCTGTTATGTAGTGTTTTCCTCTGCCTACCAGCCTGTCGGCTACAGTCCCAATTCTCCCATCCCCAATGCAGAACCTATTCACAGAAGCTGCTCCTTACCCACTGCTGCCAGGGCTTCCCCATCTATATACCACCCGCAGTGTGGTGTGGCACCAGCGCTTTGAGTCCCCAGGGAGAAAAGCGCTATATAAATATTATTGTTATGTATGAAATGAATGGCCCTGCACCGCTCTGTACTCCTCTGCTGTCAGCAGGAACAGACCCTAATACATTGGAGCATGTTGGCGGTTTTAGTTATTTCACATGTCCTGCCAACATGCGTCTTTCTGCCTTGTTGTGTCACTGTTCATGTCAGTGCGTTTGTGTGATGTCACCTGAACACGCCAGTGATTCAGGAACAGTGAGGTGCTGCTGGGGTACCATGAGGGGTGGCGGGCACTTGTTTGGTTGGGATGAGAGGTTAGAAAACAAAATATTCCAGCACACTACACTACCATAGCATTGCATTAGCAAAATCTTTTTCAAATCACTAGCGCTTAGAAAAGGCTTCTAGCGGGTTTGAGCCCTCAGGGCTGCTTTACATGGGTGTTTACACGGATATCGTTCAAATGCTTTTCTGCAAGCATGCAGAAATCATTTGGCAGCTTTCGGCGGCGCTTCCCAGTAATTGTCGTTTTTTACCCCGCAGGGAGACACGGGAGTGCGACGCTAAACTACCCTGGAAGCACCCTGTGTCTTTCAGGGTCACCTCAGACAACAGGAAAAATAGGGATCACAACGCGGCTTTTGCATAAACTATGTTAAATGATGGTACCAGCGCTGAAACCATGAGCACCATGGCCATTGTTTAAAGCGGAACTGTAAAGTCGCTGGAAGACTAACAGTTTCACTTACCTAAGGCTTCCCCAAGCCCCCAGCAGCTGTCCTGTCCCGCACGATGCTCTGTTCTGCCGACGCCAGCTCGTTTTGTTACCGTCGACTTGTAAGTCATCGGCAACTGCGTCTGCGCGCACCGGGCTACTCAAAGCTTTCGTTGCGTTCCAGCCCGCAAAAGCTATTAGCGCTAATGGCGGACCAGCACTAAAAAGGCAATTTTTTTTTTTTTTTTTCACAGAATGTCTCTAACTTTATAGTTGGCTGTCAAACGTAATGTAAATCCTTTGCTTATTGTAATGGCTTTATAGTGCACATTTTCGTACATGTGTTTTCATATTTAATCTGCTTGTTTCTTTTGGAAACTCTGTGATGGTTTTTTTATATGGTTACAAAAAACAAATTAATGAAGCTGAAAAAATGTCTGCCACTAATTTAGTTTTTCTCAACAAACATGAACTTTACCATTAAAGTGATCCTTAAGTGTATAAAAAAAAATGAGATTTGCTCACCTGGGGCTTCCCTCAGCCCCCCGGAGCCGATCGGTGCCCTCGCAGCCCCGCTCAGATGCTTTTGCACCCGCCGGCGAACGCTTCCGGTTTGGCCGTCACCGGCCGACAGGCATGGGTATGCGAGTGATTCTCCGCGTTCCCAGCCATAATATTGCCCCCTATGCTGCTATTGCGGCCTCCTGGCACCGATCGGCTCCAGGGGGCTGAGGGAAGCCCCAGGTGAGTAAATCTCATTTTTTTTTTTTTATACACTATGGCCTAGTGCACATCAGAGCGGTTCTGCTGCGGTTTGCGATCCGCTTGCGGGTGCGGATCCGCTTGGGTAATGTATTTCAATGGGCTGGTGCACACCAGAGCGGGAGCCGTTTTGCAGAAACGCATACTCCCGGGCTGCTGCAGATTTTGGATTGCGGAGGCGTTTCTGCCTCAATGTTAAGTATAGGAAAAACGCAAACCGCTCTGAAAAACGGCACTTCAGAGCGGTTTGCCAGGCGTTTTTTGTTACAGTAGCTGTTCAGTAACAGCTTTACTGTAACAATACATGAAATCTACTACACCAAAAACTCTTCACAAAACCGCAAAATGCTAGCTGAAACGCTACAGAAAAAGAAGAAAAGCGTTTCAAAATCTGCTAGCATTTTGCGGATCTGCAAGCGGTTTTTGGTGTGCACCAGGCCTTAAGGATCACTAGCCCTTTTATTCTGCTTCCCATTTGTTTATGCTTGTGATGATAATGTTGCATGAATATGCAATGCACAAAGTCTGTAATTTATGCAATTAGTTTATTAAAACTTCCTGGCTTGGTCTTATGGCCAGAAGAGGAGGGTCAACTGACCATACCTACTAAAGGGGCCCATACACTGGTCGATTTCAGTGATCGATTCTATAGTATCGGACAATCAGAAATCGATTCTTTCAAATTGATCGATTTGTGGCTGATTTTCAATAGATTTGATCTATCTGACAGGATGGAAGTCTAGGTCGATCTACTGCTGGTAGCAGATTGATGGCCCATAGAGTTGCATTGGATCTAATGGTCCAATAACGCATTTAGATAGATTTCCAATAGATTTAATTCTGAAATCTATTGGAAATCTGTTCCAAGTGTGTGGCACACATCAGATAGATTCCTGTCAGATTTGACCTGACAGGCATCTGACAGAAATCTATCTGATGGTCGAATCTGTTGCAAATCTATAAGTGTATGGCACCTTTACTCCCTTTGGTGAAACCAACGTATTGTGGCCAGTGCTGCAGCTCAAGTGTCTTTCCACTTAAAATAAAGCAGGTCTACTTATCTGGGGCTTCCTCCAGCCCCTGGCTGCTTTGTGTCCCCCGCCACAGCTCCAGTCCCAGCCGGTGGCCCGGGGTCAGCGACTTGAGCAGCTGCGTGCTTGCGCAGGCGCAGAGGCTACTGACCTCGCCAGGTCGGCTGCTACAACGGAGGGGATCCAGGGCCGGCGGCTGGGAACAGAGTTGCGGGGAGGGACACATAAGCTGCCAGGGGCTGGAAGAAGCCCCAAGTACCATATAAGCTGCCAGGGGCTGGAAGAAGCCCCAAGTAACCCCAGCTAAGTATATTTGCTTGTTTTTTTTTTGTTTTGTTTTTAAAGCCCTGATTCTTTCCTTAACGCATACCTGAGCTGAAAATGAACTGATGATATAAACAACTGTATCTATTCTACTACTCCTACAAAATACTTTTTTGTTGAATCCCACAGTTTTCTTTTCTGTTTAAAAGCTGAAAAGGTAGGTTTGATATTTTATAGCCTCAGCTGAATGACAGTCTTTCTGACAAAGGGCACAATAGATTAACTATTGACCTTTTTGTAATCCATTCCCTGCATTTAAAAGCTGTTCTCTATCAGGCAAGAGTTTTATGACTGTAATTGGTTATTAGTGAGGGTTATGATATAGTCTGATTAGGTTACCACTAGAGAGAAAGTTAAAGACTACCCAGCAAGCTTTAAGGGGCCCATACACTCAGCCGATTTTCTGGCCGACCGATCGATTGCAAATCGGTTGGGCAATCGACCGATCGATGGCCAATTTCGATGGATTTCCATCGAACTGGCAGGGTGGAAAATTTAGGCCGATCTGATGAGATTGCTTATCTTTTTGCATTGGCCTTAATGGAAATCTGATGGCAAAAAAATGCCATCAGATCGAATTTCAATAGATTTCAAACTGAAATCTATTGGAATTCTATCCTGGTAAAAAAATGTTCTAAAAACACATCAGATAGATTATCAGATGCATTTCTTATCTATCTGCTGCCAATCTGACGAGTGTATGGGCACCTTTATACTCTAGAGAGAAACTATCACTTCCAGACCTGAATGTTTTTTTACTTTTTCAGGCTGGAAAAGAATTGTATCAGGTACCCTTTACTCCCCCCAACCACCCACATGAGATGACATGGAGTTGAGAAGCCAGTCTTTCCATTTGAGCACAGGTTGATCCTGCCCATCTCCTCCCTGTGCTGGTGGAACATACCTCTGTTGTCAGCTCTTCCATACCCTGTATATGTGAGCTGAGCTCTCCCAGGAGAAGGATAGAAGGCTGTAAAGCCATGGCCACCAGACAGTAATGTGATAGAAATGGCAGAGGCAGAATATGCCTGTATGTGCCAGGGGAGGATTGCCTGGCAGAGTGTGGGCAATGTTTCCGTGCGGCCGTGCCCATATAGCTTGTCCTCAGTGTTTCAGCACCCAATCCCACATAGAATGTCTTAGTAGTATTAAAGGTGTCTCTGAGATAACGGAAAATGAAAAATGTATACATTTCTGGGGCTTCCTCCAGCCTGATCTCTCCCTCACCGCCGTCCTCCACCTCCTGAATCCTCCTGGTAATTTCGGCCAGTCGGCGCAGTTAGTACTGGGCCGTGCATGCAAATGCTTTTCTGCATGGACAAGTGTGATCCCAGCTTAAGTGTAAAAGAAATAGGTTTTTGAAAAATGGTCTGTAAACTGAGTCAAACAGAAATGTTCATTTTTTATCTCTCATATCCTCCTCAACAACTTTTAGCTGCCTGCACATTCCCAGGCATTCTGAAGCCACGCCTCTTTTACTGACAGCTATGATAGGCTATCGCTCAGTAGGGAGGCGGGGCTTATGCTGATAAACCAATAATTAGGGTTGCTATGGAGGGATGATAAATGAATTGGTGCTGCATTTTTTTTCTTTACTTCATACGCAATCTATAATTAATGTAAAATGTCTGCTGAATGCAATGCCAAATATGTAGAAGCTGTTGTTTGTTGAGGCTGCACTTCTGAGTACTGGAAGATAGGCATAACTCCAAGGCACACTCAGCCTCTGCATCAGTGCAGTGTGAAGTGCTTTCAGATGGGGTGAGAGGACATTCCAGGCTGTCAACTCCTAGTCACACTTTACTGCTCTCCAGTGATTTGCTGGCCTACTGTGGCCCAGTTTTATTATTGTGTAAGATGATTTTTATATCTGTTTCTCTGACCCCTGCACATAGAATACAGCAGATTGTTTCAGCTTTAGTAGGGCCAGCAGTTCTGCTGTTGGTTTATACTGTGGTGTCATGGATAGGGGAGTAGCTCGGTGATTTCAGGCTAGCAGCCCCCCACCTCCCCTGCATGATGATGCAATTGTGTGCATTATATTAGGTAATGATTGGAACTTCCACCCTACAGTCTGCACCAATGTGAGGTCTGGGGAGCAAGAAGGAGTGAGTGGCTTGCCCATGTCATGGATGATAAAGCTGAGAGGGAGGGACCAGACATTTCCATGGCAGCGTCACTGAAGATGAGAGGATGGAGCCTAGAAACGTGGGATATAATATTTATCCTGCACAATACATGTTCATTTTCCTTTAGCAGGTACCCTGTAACGCCACTCTCATAATTCTTGCTCATAGAGCAAAATAGCCTGAAACTGCTGTCTGCAAGATGGATTCTATGGCTACAAATGTATTATAAACTAGAATTCCTTATGCATGCCTGGCTTATGAGGGTGTTAAAGGGGAACTGAAGTAAGAGGTATACGGAGGCTGCCATATTTATTTCCTTTTAATCAATACCAGCTGCCTGGCAGCCTTTCTGGTCTATTTCTCTGCAGTAGTATCTGAATAACACCAGAAACAAGCATGCAGCTAGTCTTGTCAGATCTGACTTTAAAGTCTGAAACACCTGATCTGCTGCATGCTTGTTCAGGGGCTATGGCTAAAAGTATTAGAGGCAGAGGCACAGCAGGGCTGCCAGGCAACTGGTATTGTTTAAAAGAAAATAAATATGGCCGCCTCAACATTTTACTTTAAGGAAGCCCCAGGTAACTAGGGTACCTGAGACGCTTCTGGTCTGTGTCCGCCCAGCGGTGTTGCAGAGCACAGCTGAGAGGCAACTCGCCTCTCCGCATATGATAAATGGAAGTTCTTTATCAGCTGTCCAGTGTCTGTCATGTACGGCTAAAGGTGCGTACACACATGCGACTATAGTCGTTTGTAACGATCGTTCCCCGATCTTTACCAACGACGATCGTTACAAAAAGCGAACCACCGACTATTAAGGCAAACGACGAACGAGCCAAATCGCTACAAAAGAAAGTTCTGTCTCGGCGGATTTTAACCAACGACGATCGTTTGCAAAAGTAGTACATCGTTGGAAACGGTCGTTCGTACTAGGCTTGACATGCGCATTTCACTATTTCTCCCTGAAACTTCTCATTTTTATGCGCAGGCGCAATAGTTGCTTTATGTGATGTAACGTTCGTTCTAACGATCAGATCATTACACACCTTTTGAAACTAACTTTACTTAGGTCGTTCTTTCATCAATTAAAAGTTCGTTCGTCGTTCTCAACGAACGATCGTTGTCGCATGTGTGTACGTAGCATAATAGACCGTGGCGTAGGAATAGGGGGGGGGGTGCAGATGGTGCAACCTATACTTGATTGTAGAGGAAGTAACTAATGTTGGGGGGGGACTTCTGGCTGCTTAATGCTATTGGAGGACACATCTGGCTGCCCAATACTATTTGGGACACATCTGGCTACCCAATACTAATAACTAGTGGTGCACCTAACACCTGCTGCTATAAGGAACATGGTGTTCTCATTAGCAGCATTGCGATATTTGGTGGCAGTTCGGCCAAAAGAAAGTGTGTGTGTGTGTGGGGGGGGGAGGAGACTGACCCAGGTGTTGCTTCTTTGGTCCCTTCCACGCTGCATGCACTTCTATCTGATTTTCAAAGTGCTTGCGTTTTGCCGAAGTGCTTGATTAACATAGTAATAATTGTGATGCCACTACAGAGTGGTCAATCTGTTGTTAACCCAATCGCAAGCATAGTGCCTGCTGCAATTTTCCTATGTTTGTGATTCGGTTAAATGAATGGGAGCGCATGCAAATCACACAGCAAACCTGGTGCAATATGATTTGCTTTGCAATCTCTCATTTAAAAAAACATCCCTTATTTAAAAAAAACAAAAAACTTTTATGTCTGCAGTGGAGATCGCTACCGCAGCACACGGTGATTGCGATCTTCAGTGTGGAAGGGCCTGTACTCATGCTTCTCAGTTGCCTTCTGTTTTAGCAAAGCTCAATGTACAACTTGCACTAACACTAGCAGGTGGCATTTTCCAAACAAACAGCATCTTACATGTTCATTGAGCTTATTAAGCACATGGGAGCTGTCAGGTTCAGTTTGCAGTGACAGCAGCCCTTATCCCCATTGCATGACATGGCTGTGTGCAGGAGAGACTGAAGGGATGGCTGTGTCAGTATGACTGCTGGCGTGGGAAAGCCCACATGTGTAGGCAGCGTTGTTTTGAGTGCAAGCGCACAGATACTCAGCAGCAACCATAATGAAAAGAAAACATTAAGTACTGCAGGTAAAAATCATTAATCTGTTTACAGCCATTCATACTCCTTTGGGAGTTCTCTTTGTGGAATAACATTGCAAACATGTTTCTGCTTGCAGCGGCACAAGTTATACCAAAGCCTAACAATGTTTCAATACATCTGCTGTAGCCGGAGTTCAAGGGAGTCCTCAGAATTGAAACCATCCCTCTGAAAATTGTGCAATATGGAGTTTGCTGATGTATGCATGGTGCAGATTGTAACATAAACCAAACATTTCCCTTGTATTGGTGCATATAGTGTATGCTGTTGGTTCGGTTCATGAGCATTTGAACATGTATATCAGTTTTCATCAACTCAAACGCTGGCCGTTCGGCTTTGTTTATTTGGGTGACGGCTGTCTTCACCCAGAACAGCAGATTTCGGCAAAAGCTGACTGTTATGGCCCATACTCACTGGCAACATTTCTGGCCTGTCGCTAGCACACGGGAGCGTGTGCGCGACAGGCCGGCGACAGCTCGTCGCCAGGTCCCTCCGCATACACAAGGCGGAGGGAGGCGGAGGGACCTGGCAACTGATGCGGTGGAAGCTGTCGCCGTTGTTACTCCCCCCCCCCCCCCCCCCCCGCCGGTGGTGCCGGAAGCTCAATGTATTCCCTGATTGTTGCTGTCGCTAGTCCGCATACCCACGCGGACTAGCGACAGTTGCGGAGTTGAGGCGGCAACTGTCGGCAGGTGGTTGACCGCGCCAATCGCCTGGCGACATCAGCGACGAGTGGCGGTTCGGGGTGCGCGCCCGTGCAACGCCTTATACTCACGGGCGACCTGTCGCCGCAACACGCACGCGGCTGAATTGCATGTTTGTCGACCAGTTCAACCTCCTGGCTGCTGCCCTCCAGTGCAATTTAACTGTAGCCGAATTGCAGCAGTTGTAACTCTGCGCGTGGCAAGCGTTGACGCGCGGTGGTGTAACTGGGCGGAAGAGAACTTTGACATGGCAAGTCTGATCGCGGCTGCGGCAGCACTTGAATCTCACTTTATGGGGGCCCTCCTGTATAGTGCCGTTTCCTGGCCGATAGCAAGCGCCCAGCTGGTGCTGGAGAGCAGCTGACAGGTGGTGACTTCAACGCTTGTCAGCTGCCCGTGTGAAAAGGGGCCTTGTCAGCTGCCCGTGTGAAAAGGGGCCTTAAGGAGGAACTTGAACCCAACATTGATTTTCATTCCAGTCAGTAGCAATTCCCCCAATTCCCCCTTTTTCTTGAATAGATCATCAGGGGAGTCTGTATGGCTGATATTGTGGTGAAACTCCTCCCACAGTGTGATGTCATGACCATGGTACTGACATTTTATGGTCAGTGAACCTCATTGCATTGTGGGAAATAATGGCATTTTCGAGCTGCCGAGCAAGCAACATCTCCCTCTGTGCATAGTACTCTCAGAACGAGCATTCTATACAGGTCACCGGGCAAGACTGATGTCCCCACCAGTGATACATTTCAGAATGTAAATCAGGGAGAGGAAAGATTTTACAATGAGCAAACGCTGAATAAATCATTTATACATTAATATTGTGAAAAATAAGCAATTAATTATTTTCACTACAGTTCCTCATTAAGTGTTGGTTCCCCCATATGCTGGGTTCACACTGCAGGTAGCCGAATGCAAAGTTCCATTTTGCACAACTTCTTCGGACACTGCACAGAACACACACATGTGATGGACAGTGTAGCAACCACGATTACATTAAGGCCGGTTTTACATTGTATTTTGGCGTCGGGCAAAAACAGGCCTTCATGTAAGGCCTCTTGCACACTGCAAACGATTCCGATTCAGATTCCGCTTTTTAATCAGTTTTCACATCCGATTCAGATTCCGATTTGCAGTGTGCAGGGAGCAATCTGCAAATCGGAATCGATGTAAAAACCGATTGAAAAGCGGAATCTGAATCGGAATCGCTTGCAGTGTGCAAGAGGCCGAATACCGTGTTACTATGCAGAATTCCCCTTCTGACATTTGGCGAAACAGGAAGTGACGTGTGCTTGTGGTCACTTCCTGTTTTGAGTATGTGGAAGTGCATGGAAGCATATTGTTAAAATATGCTTCCGCACATGCACGTCGCACTGCTGCCGCCAATATTAATACCTGCGTCACCATAAACTCACATGACTTCCGGTCCAATGCACATCGACGCAGATACGCGCGCTAATGTAGTTATGGAAGCGTGTCAGATTGAGGACTTTCGGCGCACCGTTCCTCAGGTAATATAAAATAACCCATAGACTTGCATTGCCCCGCGATAGCAGTGCAGTAAATGTCTGCAGTGTGAAAGGGTCCTCACAGACGCATCAGATCCATTGTGACCGTCCAGGTTTTGAGTCTAGTGTTCTAGTGCTCTAATGCTGACCCTGAGACTCTGCCTAAGCACAAAGTGTCTGTTCCTTACCAACTCCATTGCCATCTTACATAGGTGAAAAATATTATAAATTGAGAGAGTTAATGCTGGGTAATGGGTAAGGGTAATGCAATTGTACAGAGGGGTAGAATAGTATTATACATTGGGGGAGCTCATACCAGGAAATGAGGAAGGGGGATAGGGCAATGCTAGGTTACTGAGGGGTGAATAGTATTATACATTGTGGGAGTTGATGCCAGGTAGTGGCATCATCTCCCCAAAGAGGGGTGAATGCCAGGTTAGAGAGGTGAATAGGTGCATACATTGGGGAAGTTGTTGCCGGGTAATGTTAGGTTTATAGGAGTGGATAGTATTAATTCAGAGCTGGATCATCAACAAGGCAACCTATGTAGTTGCCTAGGGCCTGGAGAGAGACACCAGGGGCCTGGTTGATGCTAGCACCCACCAAAACTTACTAAAAAAGCCAGTCGACCATTAGTGGTGGGCAAAAGCTATCTTGCCTAGCTCCCCAATTCACCTTAAAGCGGACACAAACCAAACATTTTTTTTTTAAATTCAAAACATTTAGTTGCACCACTCTGACACATACAAAGATAAATAAACACTCCTTCAAGCCTATGAGCATTTCAGTGCATGCTTTTCACCCTTCTCTTTTCATAACTAGGGTTATACAGGTGGCAGCCATTAGCAATTCCTCCTTTGCCGGACACCTCCTACTCCACCAGTCAGCTGAAAAAAGGCTGCTATTTATTATTATAATTTAGAAAATAGATTTTATTTCTGAAATCTTGTATTTTTAATTTGGGTCCACTTTAATCTATTTCTAAGAATTACCGGTATACATTGGGAAAGTTGATGCCAGGTAGTGGGAAAGGGGTGGGATGTTAATGCTAGGTTACTGAGTGGTGAATAGTGTTATACATTAGGGGAGTTGGTACCAGATGGTGGGGGTTAAAGGAAACCAGAGACGACAGATGCTTTTCTATACATACCTGGGGCTTCCTCCAGCCCTCCATGGGCAGGGATCGCTCCCACGCCGCCGTCCTGCGCTGCCGGCAGCTCCGGTACCGGGTTCCGTAACTTCCTCCAGTCGCGGCCAGTCTGCACAAGAGGAAGTGCATTCTTTACGTATCTCTTTACGTAGAGATACATAAATAGCGCACTTCACTTGCATCAGACTGGCCGCGACTGGAGGAAGTTACGGGACACGGTACCGGAGCTGCCGGCAGCGCAGGACGGCGGCGTGGGAGCAATCCCTGCCCATGGAGGGCTGGAGGAAGCCCCAGGTATGTATAAAAAGGTAAGGATCTGTCGTCTGTGGTACACTTTAATGCCAGGCTACAGGAAATCATAACAAACGGAAGGGGTCTGGATTTCTGAGCAGAAAGTGCCTGCAGTTTAGGTCTCTTGGTGCCACTGTGGCTCTGGAGAGACCTGTCTGGGGAAACTAACTGGAGGAATAGCAGTGAGGCGGTTTAGTAGGGAGCTTACCACCAGTTTTTCTTAATGACTTCTACCAGATTCCTTTTCCTGAAATGTCGCTCTCTCGGCCATGCTCACCCAGACAATGGTATTAAATCTCATCTAAAATTAGACTATCAAGCAAAGGAGATGTTAGAAGCAGAAAATGAACCATTTTAAGTAGAAGAAATATTTGCGCCACAGGAGGGATTTTGATTCACCAGCTACTTCTGAGCCCTGCATTGTCCAACGTATTATTGAGTCACCGTTGCTTGTTTCCTCTCTGTCTGCATCTCATGGTTCCAGCTCTTATTCTATTCATAATGCTGCTTGGCCTGACGACATGACTATTCCTGGCCTGACCACATTTAACAAGCACACAGTGTCAACCAAATATAGCGAGCAGCGTTGCACAAATGTGCTGGTTAGAGCCATCTGTGACAAGGGGCGCTACAAGAAGATGGAAACACAAGATCACTCTGCTTCTCGGCAGTCTACTGCCTCTCTTCTTTTTTTTTTTCTATTAAATTTCATCATCTGTTCACAGCTCTTTTGGGTATACTATTGTTTTATCAGTTCTCGTACTTTAGGCCAGTGGTTCTCAAACTTTTTCAGATGAGGCCACCCTTGGCGATTTTTTTTTTTAATTTATTTTTTTTATTTTTTTTTTTTTTAATTTATTTTTTTATTTTTTTTTCCCCCAAGGCACTCCTATGCACCATTGATCTTCCGCCACTCCACCACTGCATCCGATCAACCAAAATTCACCACTGGACATAATTTTGATCAATTTTTGCACCAAATCGATCAAAATGATTGATACGGCTCCGTACATCCCAGATAACTGGCAGATTTAATCTGTGATCGAATCTGCCAGAAAAAAAGTGTGTTTGGCCCGAGAGCCATTGTGTTAGGCTTGAGAGCAAACCACACCTCACCCTAAGGTAACATCATGTGTGGGCCTGAGAGTAACCCCCCCCCCCAGGTAACATCATGTGTGGGCCTGAGGGAGGCCCCTCCCCCCCCCCCCCCCGGTAACCTCACAAGTGGGACTGAGAGCAACCCCCCCCCCCACCCAGGTAACATCATGTGTGAGCCGGAAAGAGCCCCCCCAGGTAATAATGTGGGGCCTGAGAGAGACCTTCACCAGGATGTCTAATCGGATGTGTTGGAAAATCTCTAAGCAAGGGGGTGGGAATAGAGGTGAGGGATCAGTGGCCTATAGTGCTGCATTATGAGCCACACAACACTTGTGATTCCGCTGAGATCTATTGAGACTGAAGCCAAGTACCCATGGCCAGGTGGATCAGGAATCTCTGCCGGCGAACAATCGTTCCTGATCCATCTGGCCGAATCTGCAAGCGTCCTTGATGTTGTCGTAAACAAACGATCATGCAAACAATCATTTACACGATCGTGGCATAACCCACAAACGTCAATGAGGATTGGAACGATCCTCTGCAATTTAATCCAGCAAGGTGGTCGTTCAAAAACGGATGAGCACTGCGGGTGGCGTCTAATACATTTTCGTTACTGGATGTTGCGCGATATCGCAGAAAAGACATTGGTTATAAAAATTGCGTCATAGGTGTGAGCCTTGAGTTTGCCATGTAGGGTAGCAATCAACCACTATCCAATTGAATTTCAGTTAGATAGGAATTGATTGGTTTGGCATATTGGGTCATAATCGATTGTATGGGCCAGCTTTATACTACAACCTGACGAGTCCATCTGCAGAGAACATGGCCTTACTGGGAAGTAAAAGGAGCTCCCAGTTCGGAGTAGGATTGGGCTCGCACGTACACGAATTTCCCATCATGCCGCTTCAGGTAGCCTATAAAGCCCAACACCTGGAGAATGTCCTTTTACCTAATGATGTGGTAATGGAGTTCAGGCTCTTTCACATAACGCATCATTGTACATTTCTCTACGTGTAGCATTGCACTTTTTTAGCATGTTGTGTTTTTTTTGTTACTGCCCTTTACATTGAAACACAAGCTGTGCTCCAAACGCAAAGCGGCTCAAAAAAAGTGCTGAAGTCTCAAAGCCTACATGGTTTGTCTATGGAAAACTATATGATATGCATTTTTTTAAAAATGCGTGCATACACAAAAGTGCGCACAAATGCTCAGTGTTATGATTGCTGACTGAATGTGTCTTCATTACACCAACTTTCCCTCACTTCCTGTCTCTAGGACTTCAACTGGCCTCTGTCTTTATTACGAACCTTTTTAGGGTACATACACACGTCCCATTTTTATTAGCCCATCGCTGACCAATTTTGCCACCTCCTTGTAGTATGAGAGCTTACCTATACAATTTACTCATATTATTATAAATGTGTTGACCTTTACACTATATGGCAGTGGTAAAATTGGCAAATCATCGGCCAATCAAAATTTGATGTGTGTACCAGGCTTTAAGGTGGCCACACACGTTACAATTTTTTAAATTTTGATTTGATTAGACCAATCCGATCCAATAACAATTACATTTTTCAGTTGATTCGAAGTTTTGAAGAAATTGTTCCATTTAATACACCAACAAAAAAACCTTAAGATTTTCTTGGTACAAACAATTGTTTTTATCGAATTAGGGTAAAACTGAACAGAAGACTGGTTACGTGTGACCACCTTTGGTCTTGAGTAGTTTTTTTTTTTTTTTCAGCGTTGAATAGCATGAGTATTATTTCTGCCTGTGTCTCCACTAGGTAATATTTCTTGAGGTGCCACTGGTAGCAGGAAGCAATCTCTCCAGCATTACATATGTTAACCTCACTGGTGGTATGATTCCTTCCTGATTTTAGGGTCTAAAATCGGTACACTTTTTTTTCATGTGCTTTTAGACCCTAAAAGCAAATAAAAATCATACCACGAGAGCCTGGAGCAGCTCAGCACTTACTCACCTCCCTGGGCTCCAGCACTGCAGTTCTCCCTCTGTCCTCTGGGTGGTGCTGTAACCCTATAGTGAGATTGCCGGCTGTCATCATGACACAGTCAGTCAGAGATCTCACTAGGTGGATGCAGAGCCTCGGAGGAAAGGAAGAGGAATGGCTACCAGGGTCTGGATTGCCCGGGAGGTGAATGAAATCGCCCGCTGTGCGCAATGCTCTTCCGGAGGCTACCATGAGTGTAGCTTGGGGTTACCGCTCTGAGCTGCGGTTTTCCACCCCAAGTCTTGCTCATGGTTACCGCTAAGGAGGTGAAAGGGAACCAAGCACAATGTTTAGCACCCAGGGCATCTCAATAGCTCATTAAATATGCATGCCAACCATGTGGCTCATTAACTAAAAAAAAAAACAACCCACATAACTTTTAAATGTAAAAAGAAGAGGTAACATATTTATAGTTTAGCAGTGGTCTTTATACCATTTCCTCCTACTTCCGAGGCCTGCCCGACTTTAGAAGTTTGTCAGATAAGGACTGATGTTAAACACATGTATTCACCAGTGGGGGTTTGGGGGTTAGATTGTACACTGTGCTTCAAAGAGTTTACTGAAGTCACAGATGCTATCTTCATACCTGGATAAATAATGGGCAGCTTTTAGCTACAAGGGGAAGTGGGAACATGGCAACTCCTATAACGTTTAGAAACCAAGAAAAAAAAAAGTGGTGCTTGTTTCCCTTTGAGGCTGTTGCCTTTGATGCAGGGCTGGAGCTTTTGACCAGCATTTGAATCCCGGCTCACGTGTACTTGAAACAGTAAGGAGTTTTCAGGCAAGGCTCCCTAATGATCCTGGTTGTCTGTGGAGTGTATCCTAAGTGGCTGCAGCCATGAAGCACTTTGAGTCTGCCAGGAGAAAGCCAGAGATAAATGTTGTCTTGCCTGTTGAGATTGTATCCATTGTGAAGGAATCTCTTTGCTTCCTGTGGCATTTCAGAGACTAGAATGACTGAGAATCTGTGATGGTAGTTCAGACTGCTTTAATGGCATTTAGTTGCTAATTGAATTGTATACCGATGGTGTTTGTTCCTTTTAGTAGGGCAGGACAAACCCTAGGAGCCAGCCAGCAAAAGCTCTTTAAAAATGTAGCTGGTAAATGGCTTTGTTTTTCCCCCTAATTGTTGCAGATCTTTCCTGCTGGTAGTGTTGCTAGCTCACCCCTTTTATGGCTGACCTGTCTGCATTATGTGGGTTCTTTCGGTAATTGCATACAATTAGTACATGAACCAAATCAAACAAGCCACAAAACCTGTGTAACTTATTATAAGATCTCTACTACTAAAGGGATGACTTGGCAGCCCGGCCTACTGGCCCCGCTGCTGGATTGGACTGACTGCCTCCTGAATGTCATAATTTGTGTGTTATACATCCATTATTTATTTATTTTAGGCTGGGAACACACTAGGCAGAAATGCTAGCGTTGCGAAAAACGCAGCGAAAATGCACATAATGCAAGTCAATGGGCCGCATGAAAAAACGCAATATGCTCGTGTTCTGCAATGTGTGTTTTTAAAAAGAATGATTTTGTTGCATATTTTTCAAAAAACGCAAATAATGAAAGTCAATGGTGATGCAAGGGTATTCTAGTGCGTTTTCTATACGCTTTGCGTGCGTTTTTTTTTTTTTTAAACAAGCTTGATGTATTTCCACTTCCTGTTGACTTTACATAAAAAGCATACACAAGCATACGCATTAAAACGCATGAAAAATGCATGTCCGGGAAAAAGTGCAAATCGTAAATGCATAGAAAACGCACAAACGCATAGGCAGCAAAACGCAACTTTTCACGCACTGTCTAGTGTGTTTCTATACCCTCAAGGCTCACTAGGGACAATCAATGCAAATACAGTGTAACCTTAGTTTTCGAGCATTATTCGTTCCAGAAACATGCTTGTAGACCAAAGCACTCTTGTATCAAAGCAAATTTCCCCTATGGATTAGTGGAAACTCAGATGATTCGTTCCACAATACAAAAACATTTATAGATTTATTATTTTTTTAAATTTAATACAAAGTACTGTTTAAAGCAGGGTTCAGGAACCTTTTTGGCTTAAGAGAGCCATAAACGCCACAAAATGTAATTCCGTGAGAGCCAGACAATATATTTCAAACTGGGACAGTAGGGCTCACGTCCCTGTTGCCATGGTGATATGTATACAGTTGATCCGGGCAGCGGAAGAGTCAGACGCGTCTTCAACTTGTCTTGGGTTTCATCAACATCAGCAATTTCTCTGAGAGCCAGACAGGAGAAATACTGACTAACATCTTGTACAATTAGCTAGCTGACTTGGGGGTTGATTCACTTTGAAGGACGAGATCCCCAAACTTTGGTTATGCTGTCTGTCAAGTGACATGCAGCCTATTGGGCCAATCAAAGTGTGGAGATCTCGTCCTACAGAGTCACTGGACCTGGCAGGGTCTAGAGTAGGACAACTGGTGCAGCCGTTCATTTTGGGGTAGCACGAGTAAGTTAGTAGTGCATGCTACAGCAGTAGCGTTCCTACTTTGAAAATGTTACTTGCGCTGCCACACTAAGCTGCGCTGCTTGAGCTGTGTAGCTTAGTGAATCAACCCCTATTGATTTGTCTTTGAGCCAGATGCAGCCATCAAAAGAGCCACACCTGGCTTCCGAGCCATAGGTTCCCTACTCCTGGTTTAAAGTAAAAATGCAAAAAAAAAATTTTTTTTTTTTTTTTTTTTAACTATAAAAGAATCATTGCTATCTGTTGGCTCACACCAGCATTTGTGTGTGGCTTTAACGAGGAACTTATCTAATGACAGTTGCTTTTGCCTACTTTTGAGGATTTCATGGAAATGTGACATTGCACAGTTACTGCACTCAGATTACGTACAATCCTGAAGCGTCGAAGGGAAAAGAACCATCATATAATGTGATGCATGTAAAGGTTCTATGCTTGTATAATAAGACGTTGCTTGCTTATCAGTTCGAAACTTCATGAAAATGTTTGCTTGTCTTACAAAGTGCTCTAAGGGCCCTTTTCCACTACAGCGTTTGCGACTGCTTAATCGCAAAACCGCAAACCGCTAGTGATTTTAAAATCGCTACGGTTTGCTTTTTAACATAGGAATCGCGGTAGGTAATTTCCACTACCGCGATTCGTTTTTTACTTGATCGCGATCGCGCCGCGGAGCGACTTTTGCCGCGATTTTGCTATGCAGTGCATAGCATAGCAAAATCGCGGCCGCGAACGTCGGGGAATCGCCGGTAATTGCGATTCAGCAATCGCTAGCGTTCAGCGTGAACGCTAGCGACTGCAAGTGGAAAAGGGCCCTAAGGCTGGTTTCACAGTGGGACGTTAAAGTCCCACATTACAGCAGCCAGTAACGCAGCCTAACTCACAGCAATGTTAAATCCATGGGCTGTTTACAGTGCACACGTTAGGTTACATAGTAACGCAGCACGTTTAAACAAAGTGCTGCATGCTGTACGTTATACTGGGCTAAGCAGCTTTAGACTGCTTGCACATGCTCAGTAATGTTGGAGGAGGAGGTCTCCCTTCTTCCGTGGCCAGCCACATGGCTAATTAATATTCACTGCACTGCAGAGACTCGTGGTAGGACTGTAGTGTTGTCCGGATCATGAACGAATCATTCATTTGATGCGGATCTTTTTTGTGAGTCGAATCATCCGGATCATCACAATCAAAGATTCGGTTCACAGTGGATGTCTGTCTGAAGAAACAGGAACATACAGAATGTACAGTGCAGGGAAAGTCCTGTCCTGCTAGTCATTTCACCCAGTCTGCTTCCCTATTAAAATGATTCAAATGATTTGGTTAAAAGATCCGGATCTTTTCAATGACCAAATGATCAGAATCTTTAAAAAGATCCTGACTTCCTATCACTATCCTGGAGCGGCTGCTTTGAGAGCCGCATAACGCAGCTCAATCTGACGTCCAACTTCAACACCACCATACGTTGCGTTAGGGGCATGTTATGCGACCTTAACGTCCCCTAAAACGCAACGTCTTGGTGTGAAAGTAGCCTAAAAGGGAACCTGAGAAGCGTCTCATGTACCATACTTGCCTGGGGCTTCCTTAAAGCTGCTTGGCCCTCGTCTTCTCCCCGAGTGACTCCTGTCACCCGCAATTCATCAAGCATGTGTGGTGCGGCCCCCAACCCCCCCCCCCCCCCCCCCCGTTTTTTTTTTTATTTTAGTATAGAACAGTATATATTTCATTTATTAAAGTGTGTATGTACTATATGTATAATTTATGTATAATAAGTAAAAAAATAAATAAAATCTAACAAATACCGTATATTCCGGCCAATAAGCTGACTGGGCGCATAAGACGACCCCCCCCCCCCCAACCCTTGCGCTGCTTCACTATAGTCCTCAGCAGCGAGATCTGAGAGCCGGTAACAGGATAGGGCCTATCACCCGGCATCAATGACACCCGGCGTATAAGATGACCCCTGACTTTTCAGATGATTTTGAAGGGTTACAGTATATACATTTTGTGTGTGTGTGTGTGGGGGGGGGGGGTTGGGTCTTTGCTCATTAAGCCTGATGCTTTTCCTTGCTGCCGGGTGATTTCGCCATGCTTCTCTTGCAGAGCGTCACAGTTAGATGCTATAATCGCTGGTATGTGTTTTAGATGTTCTGAGGCAAACATTTAGCTTGCACTTGACATGATCATAAAAGCCCTATTTTTGAAGTGTTGCAGTCCATGCTATTGTCAGGCGCACGCACATTCCTGGAATGTAGGCTCTGCCTCCTTATTTGGTGACCTCTAGTCACGAAGATGTGGATTCTCCTATCATCATTTCTCTATTTTCCAATCTACTGTAATATTATTTTACTATTTGACCCTAAGTGATGTAGCTACTAGTTTAAGAATTAGTAGTATCTAGCAGATTTTTTTTGTGAAGGGAACTTTTTTTTTTTTTTAAGTTAGAAAATATTTAACTAGGTGTAAACAAAAGGATTCTTAAGAGGCCCATACACCTAACGATTTTCCCGCCGATATACAGCAGATTCGATCACTGTGATCGAATCTGCTGTGAAATCGTTGCGCAAACGCTGACTGAACGATCGATTTCCGTCCGAAATCAATCGTTCCTGTTGATTCCCGTCAATCTGTCCATGCGGAAGATTTTGCTCGATGGTCGGGAGTGCGTCGATAGCGGCGTTCGAATGCCCGACGACCGACGCTAGCGGCAATACATTACCTGCTCCGGCTGGTGGGACTCCCCCGGTCTCCGCTGTCTTCTTCTCCGCGCTGGGCTCCGGGACCGGCTGGCTTGGCTTCACTGAACTTCCTGTCCCGGCAGGAAGTTTAAACAGTAGAGCACCCTCTACTGTTTAAACTTCCCCGGCAGGAAGTTCAGTGAAGCCAAGCCAGCCGGACCCGGAGCCCAGCGCGGAGAGGAAGACAGCGGAGACCGGGGGAGTCGTCCCGGCCGGAGCAGGTAATGCATGCAGGGAAGGGGGGGGGGGGGCGCAGCTTCACAGATTGTGATCGGTTTCATGCTGAAATCGATTCACAATCTGTTTGTAGTAAAGGCAGCCATACGATCCCTCTCTGATCAGATTTGATCTGTTGGTCGATCTGATGGCAAATCGACCAGTGTATGGCTAGTGGAATCCACTAGCAGTACATTACTAAGTCATTTCTAAGCACTTGAGATTTGGAAAGCTTTTGCTAATGTAATGCTATGAGTGTGATCTCACTTGAGCGATGTGATTTTATAAAAATCCCCCATAGCATTGCATTACCAAGAGCTTTTCAAAACACTAGCGCTTAGAAAAAGCTGCTGGTGGGTTTGAGCCCTGAGACCACGTTCACAGTGGCCATTACTTTCTCTATTATAACAAGAACACAATGGATCAGAACAGCAGCACCGGACTTTAACCTCGATTTGGATAAGATATAGTAAAGCGTACAGTTAAAGAAAGGTATAGGGGAGGTAGGAGACTAAGGGTAGTAGTATAGCATATCTTATAGGGTAAAATACATGGAAAGAAAATCATACCTTAAGAGAGCAAATGGAAACTGTGTTTTAAAAAAATAAAATAAAAATGTGTTATGCACATAAGACAATGCATTTCACGGCGAGAGCCGCTTTATCAGGTCAAATAAGTGCCTTAGGAAAGATCCTTTAGGAAATCAGCCCTGAGTGCCTGAATGAAAATTATGCTTCACTTTTACTGTTAACGCGTATTTAGCATGCAGTGCGTTAGCATAACTCAACCTGTTGCGTTGCATAGGATGTGCATTGCAGTGCGGTAAGCCACATTACAAAGCAGCTGTTGTACCGCAATGTGAATGTGGCCAAAGGCTACATTTCCACTGTGCCAGCATGTGTCTGAAAGACGTGATGCTGGTACTAGTTGTAATGTGAGAATGCAGCCGAATGGGAATTCACACGCGTGATCTGATATTAAGCTGCAGACTCACCCCCCCCACACACAAATTTTGTATGCAGCCTATTGATTTTAATCGGCTGAAAATCACATCCAAATTTGCGTGCAGGAAACGGATTGAAATAGCAATAGTGGAAACTTAGCCTTAAAGGGGAACTGAAGTAAGAGGTTTACGGAGGCTGCCATATTTATTTCCTTTTTATCAATACCAGTTGCCTGGCAGCCCTGCTGGTCTATTTCTCTGCAGTAGTATCTGAATAACACCAGAAACAAGCATGCAGCTAGTCTTGTCAGATCTGACTTTAAAGTCTGAAACACCTGATCTGCTGCATGCTTGTTCAGGGGCTATGGCTAATAGCATTAGAGGCAGAGGATCAGCAAGGCTGCCAGGCAACTGGTAATGCTTAAAAGGAAATAAACATGGCAGCCTCCATATACCTCTCTCTTCAGTTGTCCTTTAAGGTTTCATACATGTGTGCAATTCGTGTCACTGGTCAACACTGCAGAGCATCAGGAAGGCGCACAGTGTAGCAGCTTCTGGTGAACTGGGTAATGTGTAAAAACCATGCAATCATATGTTGCTTGTTGGCTGGTGACACCTTGAGATCTAAGCAACATCATAGGTCACCTGTATGCATGCTACATTCTTGACAGAGGCAGCACCAATGATATCAGCCAAGTTCTGTCTAGCATGTATATGAGACTTTATTTGGTGGCTGATTCCGATAGCTGCTCTGATTGTAAGCAGGAGAATGCTTTTTTGGCAGTTGATAACAGCTGTTATTTCCCACAATGCAACAAGGTTCCCACAGTGTGATGTCAGGACCTAGGTGCTGACATCACACTGTGGGAGGGGTTTCACCACAAGATCAGCCATACAGAGCCCTCTGATGATCCGTTTGAGAAAAGGTGAAGATTTCTCATGGGGAAAGGGGTATGGGCTATTAACTGGGATGAAGTTCAATCCTTGGTTACAGTTCCTCTTTAAGAAATAAGGCAGGTATGATAAAGCTTTGGGCAGTAAGGAGTTGTTTTTATTGTATGTTATACCTGACAGTGATTCTGTTTTCAGTTCAGCTCTGTACATTGCAGATATTAATTGTAAATCTTATTCTGACTTACTTGCATTGAAAACGGTTATTCCACAAGTTCACTCGCAGAGGCTCTGATATGGAAATGACCATGTTTCCTGCCAGTCAATAGATTGGTCCATGTTTGGAAGAGGAGTGTCTAGCTCCTCCTACTTCATGCAGCAAGATGGGTATTTTATAGACAACCCAGAATTGAATTGGAATGATACTTCCTAATAACTTGAAAGCAACCCTGAACTGAAAATTAAGTTAAAATAAATATACACGTCATACTTGCCTTGCTCATCAATCTCTTTCTCCTCTACCAGTGGCTGGATTGTGTAATGGTTAAGGGCTCTGCCTCTGACACAGGAGACCTGGGTTCAAATCTAGGCTCTGCCTGTTCAGTAAGCCAGCACCTATTTCAGTAAGGAGTTTCTTGGGCAACTCTCCTTAACACTGCTACTGCCTTCTGAGTGCGCTCTAGTGGCTGCCTCGCAAGCGCTTTGAGTCCGACAGGAGAAAGGCGCTATACAAATACTGCCATTATTATTATTATTATTATTACCATGTCCTGTTTGTTCACTGTGATCAATGGAATTCTCTGTCCTCCATTTTAGAAACGGGGAAGGACCCTGTAACAGCTTCTGGGTCAGCACACTGTTAAACTGTAATATTGCCCACTTGAGCCATAGGGAAACATGGTCTTTACCTTGCATTTCAGTTGTCATTTCAAATGATATGTTTCAGATCTGACAAAATCTTGTCAGAACTGGAAGGAATCATTGTTAGAAGAAAATGGTGAGCGTCTAAGAGGAACAGATGGCGAGGTAAGTATGTAATATTTATTTGCAGGTACATCGTGTATATTTTAAATAATTTTATGAAGGTCATGTTCCCTTAAAGTGTATTTGTAGTCATTTTTAATAATTGGGGAGTTTCACTTTAAATTTCTCTAAAAGTGTATCCCAAGTAATCAAAAATATATCAATGGGATTGCAAAAACTCCTCATCAGATTACAACTCCATCTGCCACTAGAGGGCACAGTACAAATCTGTATTGGGTGAACATTTAATACTCTCTGCTCATCCATCCTTCTAGTGGTGAATGCGAATGCAGGTAACTTGCACTGTGCTTATAGCATGCCAGCAATGAAGATGTTAAAGTTTTGGCATCCCAATGATGCATTTTGTGTTCGATGGGCTAACAGCGGTAATCGGGGGATATTTAAAAAGATAAACCTTAACCTTTGAAATGTATGCTTAGGGGAAATTCGCTTTCATAACTCAAAGGATTTGCCAGTGTTTGAAAGGAAATTCTCTAGCCTGGCAATGACTCAGTTGTAAAGTTTAATGTGGAAAATTGCAGCAGTGGCTGTGGCTAGCTTGGTACGCAGATGTCAGAGCAGTATGGCCCGCTGTCAGTGACTGCAGCCTTCTGGGATATGAGGAAGTAGGACAATTGTCCCTGGAGTGTAAATGCCTGTATGTGTGATAGCAGAGCCTTGAGACCTGACTTAGCATTACGTTAATATCCTTTGCATAATCAGGAGCAGCTGCTTAGCAACACAACTCCTCTGAGTGATTACTGAGTATGAGGAGCCCGTCACTGTCTGAATATATTAATGAATGTCCCTGTTCTTTATTGTAAATGTCCAAATCAACAAATCATGACAAGGTCATATCTACATGATAATCTACGTGTAAGAATAATGCTGGGACCCTGTAATAGATAATGCAGTCTTGATAACAGCCAATGCTTTGTGGCTAATAAACCAGCACAAGAAAGATCTTTGCCTATTGCATTATTTTATGTATTACTAGAAGACGCAGTTTCTGTTTTCTTCTCTCTCTCTCTCTCTCTCTCTCTCTCTCTCTCTCTCTCTCTCTCTCTCTCTCTCTCTCTCTCTCTCTCTCTCTCTCTCTCTCTCTCTCTTCCCCCCCTCCCTCCCCCACGCCCATGCAGACCCCCCTGTATTTTGGTTTCTATTGTGACCCCTGCCTCACCCTTCCAATTACCGCACTTTGAAGCTCCAGGCACGAACCTTGTATGAGTACACAGCATCCGCTCAGTTGCAGGGTTTTTGTGTATATTATGATTTTTTTTTTATTAGCTTATATCAAACAAATCCCTGTTTTTAAAATACCTGATCAGGAGTCCAAAATCTGGCAACTTTTTGCACCACTGACATTATTATTATTATTATTATTATTATTATTATTATTTTTATTATTATTATTCAATGTATTTTTTTATTACATAGCGCCGAACAATAGATACCGTGTTTCGATGAAATGAAGACAGTCTTATATTAATTTACCTCCAAAACATGTGCTAGGGCGTATTTTCGTGAAGGGCTTATATTTTTGAGGGGTATAAAATCAGACGCTGTGCTGGTGTATGGGGAGGTGTGCAGTTTCTTACCGCTCCTCTCTTGTGGCTGCGTCCCCCTCTGTTCACTTCTAAACTGCTCCAGTATCCTAACATGATTGGCGCCCTTTGACCTGGTCGCCGCACATGCGCTGTATGCTGGGTTGTCTCCGTGACTGCGCTTCCCTCTTGTCATAATCGCCTGGGCCGCATTATCGCACACTGATTATGAGGAGAGGGGAGCGCGATCACGGAAATGACCCAGCATACAGCGCATGTGCGGCGACCACGACAAAGGACGCTGACCATGTTAGGATACAATGTACCGTATATACTCGTGTATAAGCGAGAGTTTTTGAGGCCAAAAAAAGGTCCAACAGTGGGGGTCTTGGCTTATACACAAGTCATTAGAAAGTTGCCTGTGTTACCCCAAACTCTGATGCCCCCCCCCTTCCCCCCCGCACACGATCGGAATATCTGCTGCAGCCATACCTTTAGTGTGGC
Organism: Hyperolius riggenbachi; assembly: GCF_040937935.1. NCBI lineage: Eukaryota > Metazoa > Chordata > Amphibia > Anura > Hyperoliidae > Hyperolius > Hyperolius riggenbachi. The sequence continues at coordinate 52,375,139 of NC_090656.1, read as the reverse complement.
ATCTATGTCCATAGGGACATATCAGGGGATCTTTAAAAAGGTAAACTTAACTTAAATGTATGCTTAGGGGAAATTCGCTTTCATAACTCAAGCCATCAGTAAGAGCAAGAAGTCTTGAATCAGTATGATGCCAATTATTGGCTAACTTAGAGATAAATAAAAAGTAAGCTTTCAGCTAATAAGCCTTCATCAGACTCAGTTCCTGTATATATACTGACAAAATGTAAAAAACACAGCTTATATAAACTGACATACAGTGGAGAAACATTCTTTAGCAAACATAAATAAATGTAATTATTGTCACTTCAGGGGGCTTTCACAGGCATCCTGGCTAAATAGAGAAGATCAACAGTTTCCTAAAACATAACATAAAACCCTCTGGTGATGAGGAGACATCGTAAATCCCGAGTGCAAACGTGACTGGGCTGACTACATGCACCATTAGTTCTAAGGTTATGAGAGCTGTGGCATTTAAAACCATCTTCCTAGCACATGAAATATGGAATAAAATGAATGGTGACAGTAAACACCATCTTGCCAGATTATGAAACAAAAAATGAAAATTGTGGCATTTAAAACCCATCGTTCTACATGCCACAATTCTTTCATTCTTTTTAAATGCCACAATTCTTTTTATTTTATTTTTTTGTTGCCTATGCTGGTAAGATGGTGTTTACTATCACTATTGTATTTTATTTCATGTGCTAGGAAGATGGTTTTAAATGCCACAGCTCTCTTTACCTTAGAACTAATGGTGCATGTCAGCCCAGTAATGTTTGAACTCGGGATTTACGATCTCTCCCCATCATCAGAGTTTGTTTTAAGGCGGGCGGATCGCTCAAACTCAGTCTTATCACGCGAACGACAGTCTGTACACACGCCCGATTTGGCGGGCGAACGACTGAACGACGGGACGTTCAAACGACCCGTCGTTCGCAAAAATCAGACGTGTGTATGGGCCTTTATGTTATGTTTTAGGAAACTGCTGATGTTATCTATTTAGCCAGGATGCCTGAGAAAGCCTCCTGAAGTGACAATAATTACTTTCATTTATGTTTGCTAAAGAAGTTTCTCCTCTGTATGTCAGTTTATATAAGCTATGTTTTTTTTTTTTTTACATTTTGTCATTATATGCAGGAACTGAGTCTGATGAAGGCTTACTGTTTATTTATGAGCTGGTTAACATGGGCTTCTGCTGAGCTTCTGCTTAGCGTTTCGTTCAAACGCTGTGGGTTTTTTCAAGAATGCCAGGAGGAGCGGCGAAATTGTGACAGAGGGTAATAGGAGATGTCCCCTAACGCACTGGTATGTTTACTTTTGAGCGATTTAAACAATACAGATTCTCTTTAAAGAGACACTGAAGCGAAAAAAAATATATGATATAGTGAATTGGTTGTGTACTATGAATAATTACTAGAAGATTAGCAGCAAAGAAAATATTTTCATACTTTTATTTTCAGGTATATAGTGTTTTTTTCTAACATTGCATCATTCTATAATATGTGCAGATTACACAACACTCAGCATTCAAAATGAGTCTTTCAGAGCAGTCTGTGAAGTAATGACCTCTCCTCTAGCAGAGGAAAAGTAAATAGTCCAGGAACAGTTGAGATAATAAAAGTCAGATAACAGCCCTCTCCACGACTAACTTAGTCGGAGAGCTTAAAGAGACTCCGTAACAAAAATTGCATCCTGTTTTTTATCATCCTACAAGTTCCAAAAGCTATTCTAATGTGTTCTGGCTAACTGCAGCACTTTCTACTATCACAGTCTCTGTAATAAATCAATGTATCTTTACCCTGTCAGACTTGTCAGCCTGTGTCTGGAACGCTGCCAAGTTCTTCAGTGTTGTGGTTCTGCTATGAACTCCCCCTTCCAGGCCCCTCTATGCACACTGCCTGTGTATTATTTAGATTAGGGCAGCTTCTCTCTTATCTTTTACAAGCTGGATAAATCGTCCTCTGAGCTGGCTGGGCTTTCACATACTGAAGAATTACAGACAAGGGCAAAGCTGTTTGCAGGAAGAAACGAGCAGCCTGAAACTTCAGTGCATGAGAACTGCAGGGGGAAAGAAACACACAAATGATCTCTTGAGATTCAAAAGGAAGGGCGTATACAGCCTGCTTGTGTATGGATGTATTTTCTATGTGTGGACATACTGTACATCAACCTACTTCCTGTTTTGGTGGCCATTTTGTTTGTTTATAAACAAACTTTTTAAAACAGTTTTTAACCACTTTTAATGCGGCGAGGAGCGGCAAAATTGTGACAGAGGGTAATAGGAGATGTCCCCTAACGCACTGGTATGTTTACTTTTGTGCGATTTTACCAATACAGATTCTCTTTAATGGCTTGTTTGCATAGAGATAACAACTGGAGTGTCTCAACTCTTCCTGTACTGGAAACAATTAGACTGATGTATCTGATCTTAATGTTTTATTTCTTAGCTGTGCTACACATACAAATCATAATATCATCATTTTTTTTTCACTTCAGTGTCCCTTTAACAGCTTAGCTTTAAATGGCTTTTGAAGGCTTTTAATGGCTTTCAGGAGAACGTTGCTGGTCTTTTATGGGCTTTCTCTGGCTTTTATGGGATTTCATTGGCTTTTGCTGGCTTTCAAACGCCTTCTAGAAGCTGAATGTTGCTTTTGAGACAAGATGAGATGCTGGGATCAACTGCCAGGCTTTCATGAAAGCCTGCAAAAGCTTGCACTAAACACTCCCATTCACTTGCATGGGAGGGCGGTAGATCCCTAAAAACATTACTTCTAAAACGCTGCGTTTAATGCCAGCAAAACGTCAGTCTGAACCAGCCCTAACTCTTTAAAGAGGAACTATTAGCAATAACATGCCCCCCAAAGAAAACACATATGTAAGTAGATACATACTTCCTCTACTTACATAACAGATGTATTGCACTCTCCTCGGTTTCCTTCCATATCATTTTATATTAGAAATATGGGGTCATTCTCTTCATGGCAGGGGCCATCTTGCTTCCTTCGGGTATATTCTTCCCCCTCCCCGCACTCCCCTCCTCCCCGCACTTATTCTCAGCACAGCGGGGAGGAAAAATGCAGCTGGCAAAGACTCACCTAACAATAGATCCAAGCGCTGCAGTTCCCCCCCCTATACTCTCTGCACTACCACCGGCGGCAGTGCAGAGAGTATGGGGGGAACTGCAGCGCCTGGGAACATTATTTCTGGAGTCTGTGCGCTGCCTTTATCCTTCCCCAAAGTTCTGTGCGGGGATGAAGGATAATGCGGCGGCGGCAGAAGGGCAGAAGGGGGGGCGCGGACATCACACTGGAGGAGGGGGGCAGAGGACAGTGACAGGAGATAGCCTCTGGCCCCCCTCCGTGCGCTCTTACAGCGGCTACACCGCCGCTGACAAGGGGAGAGCAGGCGGCCAATCGCAGAGCAGAGCGGTGATTGACAGAGGCTTTAGCCAATCAGCCTGCCTGTCATTTCTGTTCTGCGGCTTGCGTCCTGCAGGCATGGGGAGAGAAAAACCTCCTAGAAAAAAAAGTAAGAAGGATTTTAACTAGTTGCATTGCCTTTTTAGCATCCTTTTTGTCTATGTAATAGACTAATATAGAAAATGTATTTCACATATAATGCCTAACAGTTACTCTTTAAGTTAGCCAATAAATGGTATCATCCTGATTCAAAACTTTTATTATGAAGTAGGGGACCCTTTGCAATTGAGACACAGGCGTCCCTCTTTTAACGTTGTTGATATCTGCAAGGAAATCCAGAAATTGAGGTTAAAATTAAGCTGTTCCTTACCTGAAATGTCCAGCTACCTCATCACTGTGATAATTCCTAGTTCAGCAAAGAATAAATCTCCATCCTGAAGCCAGCAGCTGTTTCCTAAGATAAGAGGACTTCTTCTCACTGTCCTCCTGAGATAAGGAGGATGTGCTCTCTGTCCCTGCATGATGAGGAAACCTTCCCTGTCAGAGGTCATTGCTCCTTAAGATGAACCAAACATAAAAAAAAACCTCCACCATTGTTTATATTTTTTGATAAGTGGGTTGCTGTGCCAAATTTAGGCTACCACCTTCTTTAAAAACACTAATGCATGAAAAACATAAAATACTAATGCATGCAATTTTCAGCAGTTCGGTTTGCAATTCTAGGAGCACGTGTGGTAGTTGTCCCAGCATGCAACACGATCCTGCCCGCAAGCTTCTGAATATTTATAATTTAGGCTACTTTAATACATGGTGGGATTGGCCTGCAGCAGGAGAGCCCAGGGCAGGACGATTGCACCACACCATGTCCTCTTGCATATTGCCCTGCGGCAGAGTGCGGCAACAGGGTAATATGCGATGTGCCGCCCCTGCACAGTGACCTACTTCCTGCTGGACAGGAAGCACATCACTGGATTGCGCTCCATCTGCCAGCTGTGCTGCTACCACAATCGATCTCTTACACTTAAGGGGCATACAGACATGCGACTAAAGTCGTTGGTAACGAACGACTAACGATCTTTTATAACGACGATCGTTACAAAATAACTGCTAACGATCGTTAAGGGTAACGATCAGCGACTGAAGTCGTTGCAAACTGGAAATCCGTCCTGGCGGATTTTTTGTAACGACGATCGTTAGCAAAAGTACGTGTGTATGCTGATCGTTACAAAAACGATTGTCCGTTAAGTACCGTACATGCGCAGACAGAGAGAGAGAGAGAGACAGAGAGATGTATATAGATATATGTATATAGATATATATATATATATGTATATATAGATAGATGTATAAAGATATATATATATGTATATATATATATATGTATATATGTATATGTATATATATATATATATATATATATATATATATATATATATATATATATATATATATATATATATAATATGTATATATAATATGTATGTGTGTATATATATATAATATGTATGTGTGTATATATATATATATATATATATATATATATATATATATATATATATATATATATATATATATATATATATATATATATATATATATATATATATATATATACGCAACTTCCTCTTTCCTACTGGCCATTAACAATGACGTTCGTTCCGGGTTCATTGATCTGAATAACGTTTAGCATAATAGATGCGCTGCATCATGCGTTCGTTCGGAAAAGATCTGATCGTTTGCCACTTTCAACACCTCTTTACTAACGACCTTTTCATTTCTCTCCTTAATTGATCGTTCGTCGTTGCTTACGAACGATCGTTATCGCATGTCTGTACGTAGCTTAAGGCCCGGTTCACATTAGCGGCTGCTATCCGGAATCGCCGTGCCGGAGCCGTGCCGGAGCCGGACCGCATGCGGACCGGACGAAACGGACGCACGGCATAGCAATGAAAGTCTATGCGACCGTTCACATGCGTCCGTTTCGTCCGGACCGGAGCCGGACCGGATCCGGACTCCGGCGTCCGTTCCAACATGCGCTATTTTTTGGTCCGGCTGGTCCGGCTGACGTATCCGGACCGGAGCCGGAATGTTGCATCCGGCCAATGGAAACCAATGAGAACCGGAGAGCGCACAACACACTGGCTATAAAAACCGGATGTTGTACCACACTTCCTATGCTGACTCTATGGTATGGTGGCCATTTTGGATGGGGACCACATGGCACCAGCGTTCACAGAGTGGAGCAGCAGTGACTTCATGCTGGAGCTCTTTGGCAGCAATATGGAGCAGGATCTGTCTGATAGCGAGGGGGTGAGGCCCTACACAGCAGAAGACCTCATCCTACAGGTGCAGCAGGTACCAGCCCTGTGGGACAAGGGGGATGCGGACCACAGCAACATCAAAAAATGCAGAGGCCTGTGGAAAAAAATTGCCAAGCTGTATGTGGAGGACTTTGAGAACTTGAGCAAGAGACAGCAAGGCACAGAGGGTATGTTGACTAGAAGTTTTTGGGGGGGGCTTGTGGTTTAAGCTTGTGATGTATTCCACTTTTGCTATGGATTTGTGTCACCCACGTGTTGCCCACCCACCCGTGGCCCACCCACCTGTTCCCCACCCACCTGTACCCCACCTGTGATGTATCCCACCCACCTGTACCCCACCTGTGATGTACCCCACCTGTGCTGTATCCCACCCACCTGTGATGTATCCCACCCACCTGTACCCCACCTGTGATGTATCCCACCCACCTGTACCCCACCTGTGATGTACCCCACCTGTGCTGTATCCCACCCACCTGTGATGTATCCCACCCACCTGTACCCCACCTGTGATGTATCCCACCTGTGATGTATCCCACCCACCTGTACCCCACCTGTGATGTATCCCACCCACCTGTACCCCACCTGTGATGTATCCCACCCACCTGTACCCCACCTGTGATGTATCCCACCTGTGATGTATCCCACCCACCAGTACCCCACCTGTGATGTATCCCACCCACCTGTACCCCACCTGTGATGTACCCCACCTGTGCTGTATCCCACCCACCTGTGATGTATCACACCCACCTGTACCCCACCTGTGATGTACCCCACCTGTGACGTATCCCACCCACCTGTACCCCACCTGTGATGTATCCCACCCACCTGTACCCCACCTGTGATGTATCCCACCTGTGATGTATCCCACCCACCTGTACCCCACCTGTGATGTATCCCACCCACCAATACCCCACCTGTGATGTATCCCACCCACCTGTACCCCACCTGTGATGTACCCCACCTGTGCTGTATCCCACCCACCTGTGATGTATCACACCCACCTGTACCCCACCTGTGATGTATCCCACCTGTGATGTATCCCACCCACCTGTACCCCACCTGTGCTGTATCCCACCCACCTGTACCCCACCTGTGATGTATCCCACCTGTGATGTATCCCACCCACCTGTACCCCACCTGTGCTGTATCCCACCCACCTGTACCCCACCTGTGATGTATCCCACCTGTGATGTATCCAACCCACCTGTACCCCACCTGTGATGTACCCCACCTGTGCTGTATCCCACCCACCTGTGATGTATCACACCCACCTGTACCCCACCTGTGATGTATCCCACCTGTGATGTATCCCACCCACCTGTGATGTATCCCACCCACCTGTACCCCACCTGTGATGTATCCCACCCACCTGTACCCCACCTGTGATGTATCCCACCTGTGATGTATCCCACCCACCAGTACCCCACCTGTGATGTATCCCACCTGTGATGTATCCCACCCACCTGTGATGTATCCCACCCACCTGTACCCCACCTGTGATGTATTCTACCCACCTGTACCCCACCTGTGATGTATCCCACCTGTGATGTATCCCACCCACCTGTGATGTATCCCACCCACCTGCGATGTACCCCACCTGTGCACATAAAACATACACAATGACCAATTATTATACATCAATTTATTGTAAAAAATTAATACATTTAAAATCACTCAAAAACTTGAAACTCCAAAATAAACACATTTCAACAAAACATATTAAAAACCAAACATTCACCCTCGTCCTGGTGGTGTGGTAAAATAAAGTCTCAGTTGGTCCCTGTTCCGCAGTGACACTACCCTTGGCCTGGTTGCATACCTCCGCAGGGGCATTAGTGGAAGCACATTCGGGGGTTCCGGAGTCTCTCTTTCCTCCTGCCGCACAAAGTTGTGGAGGATGCATGCTGCTTTCACCACGACAACTGCGTTGCCCGGTTTCAGCAGCATGGGCGTGTGGAACACCCTCCACTTTGACACCAGGATCCCAAATGTGCACTCCACCATTCTCCTTGCACGGCTCAACCGAGCATTGAAGTGTAGCTGGCTGGCATCAAGTCCCCTGTCTGGGTACGGACGCATTACATGGTCGGACAGGGCGAAGGCCTCGTCCCCCACAAACACATAGGGGTAGGCCGGTGCCCTTGTCCCAGGCCAGGGTCTGTCACGGGGGAGACGCAGTCTGCCTTCCTCCATCAGCCGGCAAAGGGTCGTACGCTGGAAAATTCCAGAGTCATTGGAACTACCGTACGACCCCACGTCCACGTACACAAACTTGTAGTCCGCATCTGCCACTGCCATTAGAACAATGCTGAAGTATTTTTTATAGTTGAAATAATGGCTGCCACTCCCCACGGGTTTCTGAATCCGGATGTGTTTCCCATCCAGTGCGCCAACACAATTAGGAAACTTGCACTCGGTCCAGAAGCCCTGGGCGATCTCCTCCCATTTCGTGGTGTCCGGCACAGGCATGTATCTGGCCCTCAGTCGCGTCCAAAGGATCCTCGAAGTCCTCACGACAATGCCTGCCACCGTGCTCTTCCCAATACGAAATGTGACATGTAGCGATGTATATGTTTGTCCAGTTGCGATGTACCTACAAGAGAAATAATCGAAATCAATTTTTCATGTCGTTACAGGAGAAAGGTTCAAGACAAGGTGGCGCAATATACGGGATGCATATGTGAAATGGCTACGGAAGAAAAAACTTGTCGAACGAAGTGGCAGTGGCGGGGGAAGGCGACAAAAAGACTACCAATTTGCCAAGCAATTGTCTTTCATCAATGCAAGCCTGGAACCTAGACTGTAAGTACCACTACTGTGGGCAGGAACTGAGAGCTCATTTACCATGACTTCGGCCATGTATTGCTATGGCCTCAATTCCCATGGCTAGCGAACTTTTCTCACAAGCTTTATCAAATGTTGGGTAGAAACGGTTGATAAAGTGATTGCTAGTGTTTGCTAGCTCTGTGAATTGACGCCACATGCTGTTTGGCACACCAATAAATATTGTTTTTATCTACAGGACTGAAGACAATTTGGAGCAAGAGGAACCGACCCAGGAGGCACGGTTCAGCAGTGAGGAGAGCTTGGTGGATGATGACGTCGCCGATGTAACCTATTGCCCCGAGGAGAGGAGTAGGAGGAGGGAGTGCTTAATCCCAACTCACTCCTTTGATCATGACTTGGCAGAAGAGAGCTTGGATGTTGAGGTTGCAGGACCGAGTGTGGAAGAAGCTGAACCTCCACAATCGACCGCTATGGAAGCTCCAGGGGAACAAGAACAAAGTGAGGAGCACCGAGAGACTGCAGCACAACCAGCGCGCAGGGCAACCCCGACACAGGCCAGAGGACGGGAAGATGCTGCCACACCACCAGTGAGGACCACCACACCAGTGAGGCGTCGAGGTACCCTCCCCCCAACAAGGAGAGAGACAGAGTCCGAGATGTCCGGGGCTGTCTCCGGACTTCTCGGGATTCTTCAGAGCCACCAAACTCTCATAACCCGGCAGTTGCAAGATGAGGACAGGGGCCATATCATGGAGCAGTACAAGTCCCACATCACTTCACTGCAATGTGAGCTCGACGCTGTACATGGGCACTACAGGGACGAGCTTAAAATGATTCATGAGATGCACAGAGGAGAAATCGACCAACTGCGTGCGCAGCATCATCAGTCGGTGGGCCAGCTGCAGAACATGATGCAGCAAATGCATCAACAAAGCAAGGAACTACTGAAATTGCAGGCACACCCGTGTTTTCACACTGTGATGTCTCTAATACCATATCTGGAAAAGGTGCCTTCCCAAAACCTGATGGCGTGCCATTCCAATTTGCTGGAGGTGATTAAACAGCACATGGACACGCCATTATTGCAACCACCAATTTTTAGACCCCCACAACCAACAGCGGTGCCCACCTGGCAATCATCACAGATGTACACCGGCTACAGAGGCAGTCAATATGGGCCACCGCTGTCAGGGTCCAGCTCATCCACGACCAGCACCCAAGAGAGTCCAGATTTCCAGGCAGCAACTCCCACCTTTTCTAGTAGTGGTGCCGATACAATTTGAAAAAAAAAGTCAAATTGTTCCTGGACATGCTCCTCTGAATACCTCCGATCCTCGGAGGAAGGATACCATCACAGGGCTTTTTAACTTTTGGTTTTGCTGGACTTGAACTTTAGGGCCTGGTGTCCCCGAAAGACACTACCTGGGTCACAACCTTGTGCCTGTTGCACTGCACCTGTAGTCCTGCTCCTGTGCCTTTGATTCCTCTTGTTCCTTACTTTGTTGATCCTAATCACTTGCACAAGACCCTTGGAGCCATGGGTGAAGGACACCTACACTGGTCGGTGAGAGGCCTAGCCTTTTCACTGACCTGTGTCCTTCATCCATGGCTCAGAGGGTCATGTGCCAGTGGTTAGGTTTTTGAAGCACTTCAATTTTAGGGCCTGGTGTCCCCGAAAGACACTACCTGGGTCACAACCTTGTGCCTGTTGCACTGCACCTGTAGTCATGCACCTCTGCCATCGGTTCCTCTTGCTCCTCACTTTGTTCTTGTTCCTAACCACTTGCACAAGACCCTTGAAACCATGGATGAAGGACACCTTGACTGGTCGGTGAGAGGCCTAGCCTTTTCACTGACCTGTGTCCTTCATCCATGGCTCAGAGGGTCCTGTGCCAGTGGTTAGGTTTTTGAAGCACTTCAATTTTAGGGCCTGGTGTCCCCGAAAGACACTACCTGGGTCACAACCTTGTGCCTGTTGCACTGCACCTGTAGTCATGCTCCTCTGCCATCGGTTCCTCTTGCTCCTCACTTTGTTCTTGTTCCTAACCACTTGCACAAGACCCTTGAAACCATGGATGAAGGACACCTACACTGGTCGGTGAGAGGCCTAGCCTTTTCACTGACCTGTGTCCTTCATCCATGGCTCAGAGGGTCCTGTGCCAGTGGTTAGGTTTTTGAAGCACTTCAATTTTAGGGCCTGGTGTCCCCGAAAGACACTACCTGGGTCACAACCTTGTGCCTGTTGCACTGCACCTGTAGTCATGCACCTCTGCCATCGGTTCCTCTTGCTCCTCACTTTGTTCTTGTTCCTAACCACTTGCACAAGACCCTTGAAACCATGGATGAAGGACACCTACACTGGTCGGTGAGAGGCCTAGCCTTTTCACTGACCTGTGTCCTTCATCCATGGCTCAGAGGGTCCTGTGCCAGTGGTTAGGTTTTTGAAGCACTTCAATTTTAGGGCCTGGTGTCCCCGAAAGACACTACCTGGGTCACAACCTTGTGCCTGTTGCACTGCACCTGTAGTCATGCACCTCTGCCATCGGTTCCTCTTGCTCCTCACTTTGTTCTTGTTCCTAACCACTTGCACAAGACCCTTGAAACCATGGATGAAGGACACCTACAATGGTCGGTGAGAGGCCTAGCCTTTTCACTGACCTGTGTCCTTCATCCATGGCTCAGAGGGTCCTGTGCCAGTGGTTAGGTTTTTGAAGCACTTCAATTTTAGGGCCTGGTGTCCCCGAAAGACACTACCTGGGTCACAACCTTGTGCCTGTTGCACTGCACCTGTAGTCATGCACCTCTGCCATCGGTTCCTCTTGCTCCTCACTTTGTTCTTGTTCCTAACCACTTGCACAAGACCCTTGAAACCATGGATGAAGGACACCTTGACTGGTCGGTGAGAGGCCTAGCCTTTTCACTGACCTGTGTCCTTCATCCATGGCTCAGAGGGTCCTGTGCCAGTGGTTAGGTTTTTGAAGCACTTCAATTTTAGGGCCTGGTGTCCCCGAAAGACACTACCTGGGTCACAACCTTGTGCCTGTTGCACTGCACCTGTAGTCATGCTCCTCTGCCATCGGTTCCTCTTGCTCCTCACTTTGTTCTTGTTCCTAACCACTTGCACAAGACCCTTGAAACCATGGATGAAGGACACCTACACTGGTCGGTGAGAGGCCTAGCCTTTTCACTGACCTGTGTCCTTCATCCATGGCTCAGAGGGTCCTGTGCCAGTGGTTAGGTTTTTGAAGCACTTCAATTTTAGGGCCTGGTGTCCCCGAAAGACACTACCTGGGTCACAACCTTGTGCCTGTTGCACTGCACCTGTAGTCATGCTCCTCTGCCATCGGTTCCTCTTGCTCCTCACTTTGTTCTTGTTCCTAACCACTTGCACAAGACCCTTGGAGCCATGGATGAAGGACACCTTGACTGGTCGGTGAGAGGCCTAGCCTTTTCACTGACCTGTGTCCTTCATCCATGGCTCAGAGGGTCCTGTGCCAGTGGTTAGGTTTTTGAAGCACTTCAATTTATTAGGGCCTGGTGTCCCCGAAAGACACTTGGGCAGCTATGCCCTACAACTCTTCCAGCACAAAGTTGGTGGTTGGTGTTCCTTAAAACTGACCGGGCTATACCATAGATATGTTATTTTTTGGTCTTCCATGTTGGAAGAATGTTTCCATGTTGGAAAGTGGTTGTTTTTGCAATAAAAAAATTTGTTTTTACATACCTCAGTGTGATGAGTAGTTGTTCTTGTGGTGTGACTGCTCTCCTGAACGTGGTATCCTTCTTCCTAAGGTCATCCTTCACCATCTCCAAAAGGGTATCAAACCTGTCAGGAGATGTAAAGGAAGAAGCTGTAAAGTATGTTGTGGGACAAGGTGTTGGGTGGAGGATGGGGGAGGTGTGTTTACAGAGGTTTGGGAGTGTTGTGGAGGGTGGGGGTGTAGTGTATAGCTAGGTATACAGGGGTGTGGGGGTCAGGGTGGTGTGTTTAGCTAGGTATACAGGGATGAGGTGTTGTGGGGGTGAGGGTGCGGTGTTTAGGAATGGTGGGGGTTGGTGTATTTAGGCCTATATACTTACAGGGGAATAGACATCCGAGTGTAGCTGTAGAACTTCTGTGGGTGTCGTCTGAGGTCCCGGTAGAGGGCCTGGAACTCTCCCTTCCTCTGCCTCCTGGCTAGTAGAGGGTGCACCCACCATCTCCTGCGAGGAGCACGCCTTCTCCCCACATAGTAGTAGGTAAACAACAGGAAGGAGAGAATTCCCAGGTAATAAGCGTAAAAAATGACTGGATCCATGGTCCCAACTGCTGTCTCTGTATCCAAGGATGGTCTCCACACGTCCAGCTGTCTCCAACAATGACCCCAGAGCTTCTGCTGACCTCCCAGAACCCCAGGTATTTATACAGGTTGTTATCTCTTTAAGAATCCGGATCCGGACCGGAACCGTGTTCATACCGCACGGAAACCGTATGCAACCGGACCGGATCCGGACAGGAACCGTACGGTTCAGGTCCGATCCGGCTCCGGTGCGGTCCGGACATCCGGTGCGGTTTTTGCAAAACCGCAAGTGTGAACGGGGCCTAAGTGTCAATATGCGGTATTGCACTGCAGAGTTTCCCTTGCCAGAGAGTCATCATGAGCACTTCTGCTGCATCGTGTCCCATTGGTAGTGTGGCCAGTCTCATAGAGTCTAATGGCCACTGCGATGGAGGGATCAGTGACAAAGAGCAATGCACTGCGCTAGTGTGAAAGGAGCCTTAAAGTAAACCTGTAATGGGCAAAGTGAAAGATTTTATACTTACTTGGGGTTTCCTTCATCCCCATAAGCACCGCTGAGTCCCTCGCCGTCCTCCCAAATGCCTCCGTTTGCAAGCTATCAGTCCCGGTAACTGGCTCATAGTTGCATAGTTATTTTGGTTTGAAAAAGGCATAAGTTCATTTACTTCAACCAGTGAATAAAGTACAACACCAGCCTGCTCCCTCACATATCCCTGTTGATCCAGAAGATGGCGAAAAACCCTTACAAGGCATGGTCCAATTAGCCCCAAAGGGGAAAAAAATTCCTTCCCGACTCCAAAAATGTCTTCCCAATTCCAGTGGTGCCAGACTGGCACTTCTGTGCATGCAGATTTAAGATTGGGTCCACTTTAAATGAAGACCCATACATTTGTCCTTTGGTGCTGAAACACACATTCCCATATATGAAGAGTAGTAACAATGACCGTGCAGATAAGTACACAGTTTAAATATGTGTTTATTGAATACTAAAGTCAAACCGCAAGCTAAGCGCAAACTTCACAAATCTGTTTTGTAACGGCTTCCATCAGGGCAGCGACAATACAGGAGTGATATTCAAAATTCAAAACCTACAGAAAAGAAAGACAGCACAGTATATATAAGCACCATTTTAACCCAAATTTTGCATAATAAACAATTATAAAGAGTCTTGAACCACCCCTCATCCTAGGTTGTTGGTACATTTCTGTGATGGAATTTAATACAAATCATTGTCTTAAATGAAAAAAAATTATATATTTACATAATATCCTCGATATTTATTAACTCTTCTTTACTTTGTAAACCAATGGGTGGTGTAATCAAAGTGCAATAAGGGATATGTGAGAGAGTGAAGAAAGCTAAATCCAGTATTTGTATAGCGCCTTTCTCCTGTTGGACTCTCAGCGCTTGCGAGGCAGCCACTAGAGCACACTCAGTAGACAGTAGCAGTGTTAGGGTGACTTGCCCAAGAAACTCCTTACTGAAGAGGTGCAGCTTACTGAACAGGTAGAGCGAAGATTTGAACCCAGGTATACTGTGTCTGTGTCAGAGGCAGAGCCCTTAACCAGTACGCTATCTAGCCAGATAGAGGAATAAAAGATGAAGGGAAAGAAGTATTAGAGAGAGATCTACCTGTAGAAGATATACCAAGTAGACTTCTATTTATTAATCTAGATCCTTCATATTATATTTTTCCAACAATTCCAAGTGCTGTAGTAATGTTTCATATTAGCCTGAGCACCGCAGACCAGCTCCTCCATCTCTATAATTTTCTCGACCCTGGATAGCCACTGTCTTATGTCGGGAATTAGCTGTGTTTTCCCATTGATCACATGGGATCTCAGATCTCAACATCTTATTCCACTTCACCTGGAATGGGAGAACAGAGCCCAGTGCATGGTCACTAAGTAGAGAGTCGGCTCATGCGAGTAAGTGACTTCTAGGTTTACTCTATACCTCTGGATTCGAAGGGGGTGAGTTGATTTGAGAAACTTGGTTTCATAGTCTGGGTTTTTATAAAATGTTGTGTCTAGAAAAACTGCCATAGAGGTAAGGCCTCTGGCCTGGTCAAACACTTAACTTGGTCATTACTTTTCATGATACTTTGAGATAAAAAGTTTATAATTCTGTGGGTGTCGGGTCAGACAGTACCTTTTTCATCCCCTATGAAATCCCTCCCATCGTTAAGTTACATCATAGCAGATTTACAATATCTTAAAGATCTTACTCTTGGTGACCCCTTCTCATGTCCCAACACACAGTAGATGACATCATCTGAAGCCCACATGCACAGGGAAGGCCTGCTTGTCAGACACTTCTGTCCTATCCTCTATGCCAGTTCAGCAGAGTCCCCGTTACCTGGCAGCGACGGGGATGCCGGGCACATGTGCCTTAAACCTTTCCCCATAAATACTCACCGAGCCTCCAGCGATGTCTTGTAGACTCCCTGAAGCTCCTGGCAGCTTTCCAGCATGGTCCATGCACATAAGGCGGTGTGTCACCTGACCTGCATTGGACACTGGGACCAACCTGGCCGACCTCAGTGTCTAGTGACTACCTCCCTGCCTTATGAAGTTCCCTGGTGTCTAATGCCACCCCTCCCTTCCTTATGCAGTTCCCTGGTGTCTAGTTGCCCCCGTCCTCCCCCTATAGAGTTCCCTGGTGTCTAATGCCTCCTCCCTACCCCATACAGTTCCCTATTGTCTAGTGACCCTCTGCCTCTCCTATACAGTTCCCTGGTCTATTGCCTCCCCTTTCCTCCCCTATATAATTCCCTGGTGTCTAGTGAGCATCCTCTCTACCCTTTACAGTTCCCTGGTGTCTAGTGCTTTCTATCTCCCTCATATGGCTTCCCTGGAGTTCTGGGGCTTTACCCCCAATATAGCTTGCCTGGTGGTCTAGAGTGGGCCAAACATGATGCAAAGTGGGGAAACCACTTAATGGCTCTGCGGGTCAGATTTGGCCCGAGGGCCTGAGTTTGACATATATGCTCTATGCCAAGGTGAAGGTTTTAGTGAAGGTGATGGACCAGGAGGGGGAGAAGGAGGGGCTGAGAGGCTGTCTCTGATCAACCTACTGCTGTAGCTCTACAGGACAGGGGTTGGAAACTTTAAAAAAAAAAAAAAATGCATAGAAGATAGAATATATATAATTTTTATTTGATATGTTTAATTAAAATAATTGTTTTTTACAGATACAGTGGGTTGCAAAAGTATTCGGCCCCCTTGAAGTTTTTCACACTTTGTCACATTACTGCCACAAACATGCATCAATTTTATTGGAATTCCACGTGAAAGACCAATACAAAGTGGTATACATGTGAGAAGTGGATCGAAAATCATACATCATTCCAAACATTTTTTACAAATAATTAACTGCAAAGTGGGGTGTGCGTAATTATTCAGCCCCCTGAGTCAATACTTTGTAGAACCACCTTTTGCTGCAATTACAGCTGCCAGTCTTTTAGGGTATGTCTCTACCAGCTTTGCACATCTAGAGACTGAAATCCTTGCCCATTCTTCTTTGCAAAACAGCTCCAGCTCAGTCAGATTAGATCGACAGCGTTTGTGAACAGCAATTTTCAGATCTTGCTACAGATTCTCGATTGGATTTAGATCTGGACTTTGACTGGGCCATTCTAACACATAGATATGTTTTGTTTTAAACCATTCCATTGTTGCCCTGGCTTTATGTTTAGGGTCATTGTCCTGCTGGATTGTGAACCTCCGCCCCAGTCTCAAGTCTTTTGCAGTCTCCAAGAGGTTTTCTTCCAAGTTTGCCCTGTATTTGGCTCCATCCATCTTCCCATCAACTCTGACCAGCTTCCCTGTCCCTGCTGAAGATGATGCTGCCACCACCATATTTGACAGTGGGGATGGTGTGTTCAGAGTGATGTGCAGTGTTAGTTTTCTGCCACACATAGCGTTTTGCATTTTGGCCAAAAAGTTCCATTTTGGTCTCATCTGACCAGAGCACCTTCTTCCATATGGTTGCTGTGTCCCCCACATGGCTTGTGGCAAACTGCAAGCGGGACTTCTTATGCTTTCTGTTAACAATGCCTTTCTTCTTGCCACTTCTTGCCATAAATGCCAACTTTGTACAGTGCATGACTAATAGTTGTCCTATGGACAGTCTCCCTCTGCAGCTTGTCCAGAGTCACCATGGGACTCTTTACTGCAGTGGTCTCAAACTCAATTTACCTGGGGGGCCGCAGCAGGCAAAGTCAGGATGAGGCTGGGCCGCATAAGGAATTTCAAAATCGCGGCGCATCGCCGCCTCTGCCCGCCGCTCTCACTCTTCCTTCACAGAGAAGGGCAGGGGGAGGCGGCGATCCGTGCAGCGATTGACGTCAGGAGGGGCAGAGCTGAAGGTAAAAGCTCCGCCCCTTCCAGGAAATGCCGGCGGATTGCCCCCTGGGCAATTTGGGGGCTCTGCAGTCCTCATTTAGCGGCGGGGATGCGGCGGGTTACTTAGGAGCACTGAAGCGAACTATAAGGAAGCTTTTGCCGGCGAGGGCCAGAAAATATTGTATCGAGGGCCGCAAATGGCCCGCGGGCCGCGAGTTTGAGACCCCTGCTTTACTGCATTTCTGATCAGCGCCCTCCTTGTCCGGCCTGTGAGTTTAGGTGGATGGCCTTGTCTTGGTAGGTTTACAGTTGTGCCATACTCCTTCCATTTCTGAATGATCGCTTGAACAGTGCTCTTTGGGATGTTCAAGGCTTTGGAAATCTTTTTGTAGCCTAAGCCTGCTTTAAATTTCTCAATAGCTTTATCCCTGACCTGTCTTGGACCTGTCTTGTGTGGAGGGTGTTTTAACTGAAGAATGGGCTAATTCCTTTGGAAACAATTCACAATTTGTATGAATCAATACCTCTGAGAATTGAGGCTGTAATTGCTGCAAATGGTGGACCTACACCATATTAAAATATATTTTGTTGATTTTCAAGGTGTTTCCATTATTTTGACCAACCCCTGTATATATGTATATATGTAATTTTTTTTCTTTTAAGATACTGCCTAGGTCATTGCCCCTGGCTGTGAATCTATATCTGAATTTAAAAAAATGGAGGTATAAGCCCACTTTAAGGAGGAACTCCTGTCTGCAACAAGAATGTAGCAGCTGCTACGCAAATATACAAAACTTCTAGTTGCAGCTGGTGTGGCATAGCTTGCAGCTCCCCTACTGGATTTACTATTGACATATTGTGGCAACAATTTTCTCTGTGTGTGACACAGTTCAAAAACACACGATTGGTTCGCACGATGGCCAGAGGCCCCGGACCTCTCTCACTGGCCGGGGCCCCAAGGCCAATATGCGATACCTGGAGGGGAGTGCAGGTGGGCCTGGACCTCTCACACCCAGGCTCTGGATGCATGTACTGCTGTGTTCTATTGCTTGTGTGTGTTGAAAAGAGGTCCGGGGCCTCTGGCCATCGTGCGAACCAATCGTGTGTTTTTAAACGTTTTCTTTCAGCTCTAGGACATGGCGGACAGGTGAGCGGTTAGGGAGGGACCCCTGTGGGAGGGATGCCTGCACGGGGCGGTCCTGCTAGCGACGCAATCTTGTGATGGCGTCCATCTGAAGCCTCCCACCTGAATGCTAATGGCTGCTAGATGTGGTATGGCAGGTAAAGGGTGTATGACAGTGCATCCTGATTGGCTGACGAGCACCTGCTGACCACTTAAATGTAGCTGGATGCATGTACTGCTGTGTTCTATTGCTTGTGTGTGTTGTGTGACACAGTTCACCAGTATCTGCTGAAGAGCTAAATAACTGGTTGAATTAATGATAGATGCACTGCAGGAGCCATGCAATGGTTAAAGGGAACCTAAACTGAGAAGGATATGTTTTTTTTTGCTTCTAAAATAATACCAGTTGCCTGACTCTCCTGCTGATTCTGTGTCTCTAATACTTTTAGCCAGAGCCCCTGAACAAGCATGCAGATCAGGTGCTCTGACTGAAGTCAGACTGGATTTGCTGCATACTTGTTTCAGGGGTGTGATTCAATCACTACTGCAGTAAAAGAGATCCGCAGGACTGCCAGGCAACTGGTATGGTTTAAAAGGAAACATCCAAATACCTCTCAATTTAGGTTCCCTTTAAAAATTAAAACCATCCAGCTTAGAGGGGCCAGGATTTCTAGGGTTTGTACCCAAATATGTCTTCAGAAATGTCACAGCATATTCTGACCAGACCTGCTGCAAAGTGGCCAAAGAGAGAAGTGTGTTTTGTCGCACAGTCAGTGCATCTGATCCTCCAAGGCTGCTCTAGGGCTGGTGATTATGCATGATCCAGCAAACCTAGTTTGTATGTATTAGAAATCAACCAGGTGACAGCTGACCAAAAACCAAGGTTACTGAAAAGTTAGTGAATTCATCGCTGTGCAGTTATTCACATGCACACATCCACAGTGGAACATTTTTGTTTTTCTTCAATCCAAGGCAGCCTGAATTCATTAAGGGGAAAAACAGAGATATGGATGAGTAGTTCCGTCATTACCAGAGCTTCTCAGAGATCTGGCTAGTGAATTGCCACCCCTCCTCCACCAGTCTACCTACCATGTTTTGTAAAATCTAATGCCAAATTTCTGACAGTGTTTCTGTGTGTGGGCGGCTGTTGCTAGCAGTTACGCAGCACTGTAGCACTTCACTCAAACCAACCACCCACCACCCACCAGACACTGCCTGAAGCAGTTTATCTTTATTCAGTTCTGATACAGTACATACCGTATACTGTAGAGGCTGAACCTCAGTACATTGTGGGGATTGCAGCAGGTGGCATTTACTGCTTATCTTTATCCATGTTTTGTCAATAAAAATGCACAGTAACTTTAGCTAAAATGAAAGCACAGTGTTTTCTTTTCAACATTGCATGTTTCACTCAGTGCTGGTCAATAAAGCTTTGGAAAAAATACTCCAGTAATAATAATGTACCTACAGCAGATAATGATTTGTGTATGTATAACTGGCCGTGTCACTGTAGCCAATAAGCAAATCATCTGATGCCCCATGACTTCTCTTATCGAGCCTCCCCAGTGTTTCCTGCTGTCCAAACACAAATCTGTTCAATCTTCTGGCCAGCAGAGTGTGCAGTGAGTATGGAGAAACAATAAGTCCATTCTAGTTAGTGGAAGCCGTACGCCTCTACAACTCTGCACCCATTTCTGGCTGGAAGTTTCATCTACTTTATATTTTCAGATATTCAGTTTATATCCCAGTAGGGTGATTCTTCTTCTTCAGTACAATCAGCAAACTTAAATCTCAAATTTAGCCAACATTTTTCCTTAAAGAGAACCTGAATTGAAAATAAAAAGTCAAAAAAAGCCATACACAGGTCATACTAACCTCCTGTGTAGTCTACTAATCAATCTTATTCTCCTCTCCTGTGTCCCATTTGACCCCTGTGATCAATGGAATTCTCCGGCCTCCATTTTAAAAATGGCCATTACCCCATAACAGCTTCCTGGTCAGCACACTGTTAAACTGTAATATCACCCACTTGAGCCATAGGGAAACATGGACATTACCTTGCACATTCAGTTGTAACTGACAGCAGCTGATATATAACTGATAGCAACTGGTATATTTCAGCTAAGAAAATGTCAGAACTGGAAGGGATCACTGTAAAAAGAAAATGGTGAGCTTCTGAGAGGAACGGATGGTGAGGTTAGTATGTAATATTCATTTGCAGCTATGTCGTGTGTTTATTTTAAATAATTTTATTCACTCCAGGTTCCCTTTTAAAGAGGCTCTGTATTAAAAATAAAATAAAACCCTCTGGGGATACTTGGGTACCTTGGGAGGGGGATGCCTCTGGATCCTAACGAGGCCTCCCCTGTCCTCCTCCTTCCCTCCGTTGCTTTCCCGGGACCCCTCGAATCGTGGCGAGGTAAATATTTACCTACTCAGGTGCACTAGGCGCTCTTCAGTCGGGTTAAGGCGGAAATAGCTGAACCCGATCGATCCGCTCTGCTGCGCAGGATCACGGTGAGGTGTAAATAAATCTCTGCTTGTTGAGGGAGATTTCGGGGAGCCAGCGCTGCATTCCCCAAATCTACAGGGGAGGGGGAAGCCTCATTGGGACCCTGAGGTAAGTATCCCCCAGGAGGCTTTTTTTTTTTTTAATACAGAGTCTCTTTAAAGTAAAATAATAGAAATGGGAATTGTAAGAACTGCTGTCAGTTTATTGTCTGTGTCCCCATTGCTAAAAACTCCCTTCCTGTTTTGCCTTTCTGCCATCAATGGCTTGAATTTGAGGCAACGCTTTTACAAGTTGAGGAAATGAGTGAAAGTAGAAAAAAATTCTATCACCACTTTCTACAAAAAAAGTTGTTGCCTTTCTCCCTGTGTAGACAGGAAGTGTTCCCCCAACACAGACATGAACAAAGACCTAAAGGCGTTAGCAGTCCTTTCCTGCGTTATCCAAAACAAAAATGACAGTTTTTGAAACTGTGTTTTTATTATGAACATTATTTTTACAGAGTTAGATGGCTAAAATTGAGCTGGAAGGGCCCGTTTCCACTGGCGTTGTGGATGTGAGGCGATCGCCGCATCGCCACGCATCCTGCCGCCGGTACTTCCAGTTGGTGTCCGAACAACCAGATGCGGCATCATGCGGCTTCCTGTTAGCGGCTATGGGAACTTTGAAACGTGCAGCGGAAATCTGCAGCATGCTATCCATAATTTCCCCCGCACCGCGTCAGGTAATTTGTGTTAATGGAAACACTTCCATTGACTTCCATTAACGGCGGTTTAGTTGCAGCACAGTGTGATGATCGCACCGTGTGTAGTAGAAACGAGCCCTAAAAGGGAACTGAAGCAAGCTTAGGTACCGTATCAGAAATCGCACATATAATGAAAAAGGTCTACAGCGATCAGAAGAAAAAAATCTGAATATTCTTTTCAAACCTGATGCCCACTTTCAGAGGTCACATGTTTAAAAGTTGGAAAATGTTTTATTCCCTGGTGAGTAATTGAAGAGAATTAAATTGCTCCATTTTTCCTACTCTAAAGTGGGCATGAGAAACCTTAGTTACGTGCATTAAGAGTGGTAAAGTGCTCTCCTCTCACAGAGCGCTAGTTCTTCCCATAACCCATTACAGGCGATAACTTCAAAGCCGGTGTTTAAAACAAGTACTGCTGCTTCCACTATGGTGATCTCCATGCGTCCTCTTAAAGTAACGATCAGATCTGAATGGATTGCCACTTTATGAAAGTGCCAGTAAATAATAGTCATTTTAACAGAGGCAATTATGCTGCAAACAAGTTTTTAAATGTGGCCAAAAATCTAAACCAAAAATCTGTTTCAGAAACAAAATCGCCTTTTTTTTCATTTCTTTTCTCTCTCCTTTTTTTTTTTTCTCTCTCAGTACGCAGTCTGTTCCCAGCTGTAATACATGCGTCTGCAATCAAGGGTTGTCTACAATGAAAACTGCTTATCTATCTTTTCAGTCGCCCCAGAGATTGCAGCACATTTAATAAAGCAAACCGAGTGAGCTGATTCTTCTTGCTGGTCAGTGAGGTCATCAATCATAGTAAAATATCTATAAGACCAGGATCACACTTAGCAGAATCGCATATGCGCTTCTGCTAAGTGTGACCCTGGCCTAAAACTGATTGAAAGATCAAATTGGAGGGGCTCCCTTCTGATGTTGTGGGACTTCCCCCTGATACTAGTAGTGATCATACTAATTTGCATATTATTTTAAGAGGTATAACCCTAGAACAAAAATAATTTTCACTGTAGGAAACCTCTTGTGTATTTTATCACATAAACAGTTACTTGGTTGATTTTGCTTAGATTTTCTTCAGGATCACTTAAGGGCTCATTCACACTATGAGTGTTTACGTTTTTTTAAGCGCTGTCTATTTTAGAAATTGCCCTAAAAGCGCTTGACGTCAGGAAGTGAAGAAATGAATCGCTCAGGAAAATTGCTTAGAAAAGTGCATTTCTAAGCACAAAATGCAGGGAAAAGCGCTTTTAAAAACTCAATAAGTTACTCAGCGCTCGTGATTTATAATGTGAACATAGCCTTAAATCACTTCAAATCTAAGCTACAGTATATTGCCCTCCTATTAGTTTTATAATAAATGGGATAAATAGCCATATTTAGTATCATCTATGGTACCACTTTTTAATTTTAAAATAACAAGAGATAAAAAACTGAAACTGCATATTTTTCAATTATTTTTCCTCTTGTCCCCCTTAAAATGCATAAGGAATAAAATTGTTAGTCGGGGAAGAAAAGCAGCCAAAGACAGTCTAGTTTGTTTTGAAAAAAATGTGTATATACAGTATTACTAAGGTGTAATATGTAGTGATGAAGTTATTGCTGATTAGGAGTAGCTAAAATGGTAAAACTGCTCTAATAGATAAGGGTAAAACAGGCCGAGATGCAAAGTGGTTAAAAATGTTACTTAAACTTTTCCAAGAATGATGTTTTGAAATGTAAAGGGAACTTGAAGCAAGAGGGATATGGAGGCTGCCATTTTTTGGACAGTGGGATTTCACTGTAACAGATCTGTGGAAAGAGACTTTTTATGCTTTTCTGCATCCCCCCCTCCCCTTCTACCTCATGTAGAAAATCTTTAGTGAATTTGGAAAAAAAAAGTGTGAAATACCGAATGTGGAATTTTACTGAACTAAATGGTTTTACTGAACTGCCTTTAGCAAATTGAGGCTATTGTGGGCTCCTGTGAGGTACCGTATTGGTCTTTGCAAAAGCTATCTATTTTAGATTGAATTTTATGCAAAGTACAGACCACTGTGTATTTTTTAGGAACCGTATATGTGGTTGCTGTAGTTCTATGCGAAGTGTATCCTAGATCCGAGTTATGCAATACACCTCCTAGTCCACACAATGTTACAGATTATACAACTGAAAAATGGCTTTCTAAAAGGAATCCTAGCAAAAGAATATAGACAGTGGCGTGCTGACAGATGTATCACAGGAAAGAGAACACGGATTTCTGGAACCTTAACATGAAAAGGATGAGCACTTCTGAACTAGGCCATCGCCAGCCTTCCAGTTTCACGACAATAACCTTAATGAGCACCTGAGATGCTGTAGTGACATAGCTGCTGGGCTGTGGTGTCTGGGGATACATGGCATTAACATGACAGGTCCTTGTACAGAGCCATCCTCTGCTTCTTATTTGTCTCCAGAATGTCACTAATCTGAAATCTCTTTTTTTTTTTTTTTACTATATTCATGGAACAAGGCCTATCGGTATCTTTTTTTTAATTTTTTTTATTGGGATCCTTTGTCTTATACTGGTCATAAATCATCTCTTTGGACTCATAATTGTTTAAGTAATCTACAAGTGTTCTATGCTAGTTTATATTCTTTGGAATTAGTATTATAACCATAAATAATATAATGGCTTACTATTGTTTTTTTTTTTTTTTTTTTCTAGTGCCATCATCTTCTATTTGAATGTGAGTCTGCGTTGGCAGATTAGGGTTAGGTGCCAATAAGGAGGGTTAAAGGATATACAAGGTGAAAATAAACTGATGAGAAAAACAATTGTATCTCTCCTCCTTCTCCTAAAAATGACTTTTCAGGCTGCTTTCACAGTGGGACGTTACAGGCGCACGTTAGAGCAGCCTGTAACGCAGCCCAACTCACAGCACTGAAAAATCAATGGGCTGTTCACAGTGCCCACGTTGCGTTGGAGTAGAACACTGCACGGTAAATGAAAGTGCAGCGTGCTGTGCGTTAAACTCGTATGTGGCTGCGTTCGGATGTTTGCACATGCTCAGTACTGGTTTTTTATTTAATTTTTTTATTTGCCGCATGCACAGTTTTTGTCCAATAGTATGCGTCAAAAAGTACACATCACGGACGCATCAAGAGACGCATAACGCGGCTCTATATAACGTCCAACTTCAAAGCTCACGTGCTGCGTTAGGGGCATGTTATGCGACCTTAACGTCGCATCTAACGAAACATCTTAGTGGGAAAGAGCCCTAAAGGTATCGCACAGTTTTATATTTATATCTAGTTTTTAAGTTTTTACAGTTTCATAGTCTCTGCTCAGCCACCTTCATTGAAGTATGCCAGAGCTCAAATTTATAAATTATTGACCCTTTTTATCTCATATATCTGCTTTCAGAAGCCATTTAATGACCGGAAAGTGTTTTATGACTATAATTACTTATCAATGAGGATTATGCTATAGTTGAATCCAGTCCGACCCGGTCCCAACCTGGTCAGTAACTGTCACTTCCATACCTGATGTTTAACTCTTTCAAACAGAGAAAGAAAAAATGGAACACAGCCTAGTTATTTGTGTGCTTGGCACTGTACATCCACATGTCTATCTCATCATGTCACATGCCACCTCGGGTGTCCTTTAACCACTTGATGACCCAGCCTTTACCCCCCCCTTAAGGACCAGCGCTGTATTTACTGATCTGTGCTGGGTGGGCTCTACAGCCCCCAGCACAGATCAAACACCAGGCAGAGCGACCAGATCGCCCCCCTTTTTTCCCCACTAGGGGGATGATGTGCTGGGGGGGTCTGATCGCTCCTGCCTGCGTGTGGCTGGCGGGGGGGGGGGGCACCTCAAAGCCCCCTCCACCGCAGGATTCCCCCTCTCCTCCCTCCCTTCCCCGGAGATTCGAGGCTGCACAGGAACAGATCTGTCCTGTGCAGCCTCTAACAGGCTCCTGCCTGTCATGTGACAGCGATCCCCGGCCGCTGATTGGCCGGGGATCGCTGATCCAGTACAACGCTGCTACTGTTAGCAGCGTTGTACAAATGTAAACAAAGCAGATTTCCATTTGTGTTTACATTTAGCCTGCGAGCCGCGATCGGCGGCCCGCAGGCTATTCACTGAGCCCCCCACCGTGAATTGACAGGAAGCAGCCGCTCGTGCGAGCGGCTGCTTCCTGATTAATTAGCCTGCAGCCGGCGACGCAGATCTGTGTCGCTGGTCCTGCAGCTGCCACTTTGCCGATGCGCGGTATGAGTGCGCGGTCGGGAAGTGGTTAAGGAAGGAAGATCAGTAAGGAAAGTAAGAGCCCTTTTACACTTAATCCGTTGGTATGCGTCAGTATGCGTTACTACGCGTTGCTATGCGGTTTTTTTTTTTTTCATAGCAGTGCATTGTGAAAAAGCTTTCAGTTGTAACGCGTATAGTGGGAGCTGTGCCATAAGAAAACATAGGCATTACTTTGTAAATCAGTTTTCTTTCAGTTTTAACTGAGAGCAACTGATTAAGTGTAAAAGGGGGTGAAGCATCGATAAAGAGGGATCAGGACAGTGCAGAGAAGTGAATCTAAATCCTGTGACACAACTCTAATATATGCCAACCAGGATATTCTCAAATCAGTCTCTCTGTTTCCCCGATGTGTTCAACTGCTGCCTGCTGCTGCTCCATAGTTGCCGGGTGAGCTGAAAGCAGCAGCTGTGCTTGCAGGGGAAACAGGGACTTGATGGCCAGATCACCGACAGCTAGGCAGGGACTTGGTTGCACGGCAGCTTCAGGACTTTCCCGGCCAGGTGTTGTTGGGTCGAGTTCTGACTGGCCAAAGTCTGAAAGGAGGGACGTTCTCTTATAATGGCCGTATCGGATGGCCACTTTGCTTTTGCCTGACCAGAACCCAAAGAGTTCGGCCTTTGGTCTCTGCCCGTAACCTAGTCATGCATTAATATTGTCATGGGTATGACTACTCACCAGTTGGCCTCTGTGATGGCTGTTGACACACTAATGGATTGAGCTACAGAATAGAGTCATGCAGAGTCACAGAACTGAGGCAGTGTTAATGTTATTTACAGCAGTGGGCCTATTTCCACTGTTGTTTAATTCGGTCTGAATCTGCAGCACTTCCCCATAGGCGAGTCTGGCGGGGAAACGCTGCATACACCTTCAATGGTCATCTGAATCCCACTGTGGTGCGGGAGTCTGGATGGCATGCTGTAGTTTTCTGCAAGTTGCACTTAAAACTTGATTTGGATGTGTAATCGCATCACTACGGGTGCCACACGACTCCTGCAAGACTCACTGGAAACCGGTCCTTACTGTATTTAGCCCTGTCACTGAGTTAACGGGAACCTGAGGTGAGAGGGATAGGGAGGCTGCCATATTTATGTCCTTGTAAACAATGCCAGTTGCCTTCAGGGAAAGCACTGCCACCTCTCCCTGCTGTCTAAAAAAAGTTTACCTTATGGCTAGCTACTCCCATTTGAAATGTATGTTTGCATTATGTTTTTAGGGGTTAGGACTCTAGTGCATAATGGTAGCATGTTTTGAATACAAGGTGTGTATGTTGCCTCTAGGGGGCTCTGCACGCCTCTGTGCCTGGTCTTAAAGGGAACCTTAACTGAGCCAATTGGCGTCAAGACCTGGGGCAGAGTTTTGCAGGAGATCGTGCATCTCCAATTGAATGACGAAGCTCCACCAGTAGACTGTTAGACAGCGAAACCGCCGTCTAATAACACTGTACAGAGCTGCGATCTACAGCAGCGTTGTACTAGGGACAGGCGTGTGACACGGCTGTCCCCCTGGGCGGCAGGGAAGCGATCCGCTGTCATAGGATCGGACATGTTGGAAATAATCGATTTGGCAGTAAATCTGCCAATTAATCTCATTGTGCTCAAACCTAGCATAATAGACACAGACTCTAAACAAGCATGCAGCAGATCAGGTTTTTCTGACAGTATTGTCAGTTCTGACAAGGTTAGCTGCATGGTTGTTTCTGGTGTGATTCATACTCTACTGCAGCCAAATAGATCAACAGGGCTGCCAAGGCAACTGGTATTGTTTCAGAGGAAATAAATAAGCCAGCTCCCATATTCTTCTCACATCAGTTGTCCTTTAAAGAGACTCCGTAACAAAAATTGCATCCTGTTTTTTATCATCCTACAAGTTCCAAAAGCTATTTTAATGTGTTCTGGCTTACTGCAGCACGTTCTACTATCACCATCTCTGTAATAAATCAACTTATCTCTCTCTTGTCAGACTTGTCAGCCTGTGTCTGGAAGGTTGCCACATGCTTCAGTGTTGTGGTTCTGCTATGAACTCACCCTTCCAGGCCCCTCTCTGCACACTGCCTGTGTTTTATTTAGATTAGAGCAGCTTCTCTCTTCTCTCTTATCTTTTACAAGCTGGATAAATCGTCCTCTGAGGTGGCTGGGCTTTCACATACTGAGGAATTACAAACAAGGGCAAAGCTGTTTGCAGGAAGAAAAGAGCAGCCTGAAACTTTAGTACATGGGGGAAAGAAACACACAAATGATCTCTTGAGATTCAAAAGAAGAACAGCCTGCTTGTGTATGGATGTATTTTTCTATGTGTGGACATACTGTACATCAACCTACTTCCTGTTTTGGTGGCCATTTTGTTTGTTTACAAACAAACTTTTTAAAACAGTTTTTAACCACTTTTAATGCGGCGAGGAGCGGCGAAATTGTGACAGAGGGTAATAGGAGATGTCCCCTAACGCACTGGTATGTTTACTTTTGAGCGATTTTAACAATACAGATTCTCTTTAAAGAGACACTGAAGCGAAAAAAAATATATGATATAATGAATTGGTTGTGTACTATGAATAATTACTAGAAGATTAGCAGCAAAGAAAATATTCTCATACTTTTATTTTCAGGTATATGGTGTTTTTTCTAACATTGCATCATTCTCTAATATGTGCAGATTACACAACACTCAGTTCACAGACTGCTCTGAAAGAATCATTTTGAATGCTAATGACCTCTCCTCTGGCAGAGAAAAAGTAAACAGTTGAGATAATAAGTCAGAAGACAGGCCTCTCCACGACTTTTGAAAGTCGTAGAGCTTAATGGCTTTTTTGCATAGAGATAACAACTGGAGTTTCTTCACTCTTCCTGTACTGGAAACAATTAGACTGATGTATCTGATCTTGATGTTTTATTTCTTAGTTGTACTACACATACAAATCATAATATCATAATTTTTTTTCCGCTTCAGTGTCTCTTTAAATACCATTAAGCGAATGATTGGTTTGCTTTGTTTTTGGATGCCTCTCTCACAAAGGGACAAAAATAGGCTATAAAAATCTGTTTTCTGTTTTTAACCCTTCTCAACTCTCACCACATAAAAAAAAAGTTGTGAATGCAGTCCTGTCATTTATTTTACTGCAGCAACCATTATGCACAAGTTCAATCAAAGCACCAAGAACAGCTTCCAGATGTTGCAGATTCCATTTCTTCCAGTGTAGATGTATATGTTTAAAGAACACAAGAGCCTTGATATCCTATACAACCTCACCGAAGTTTCCTTTTCTCATACCCAGAATGGATGTAATGTAAGGGACAGTTAGAATGCCTTTGTTTATATTCCAGTTCAGGAGTGACTCATCAGAAGCGTGATGTCACATAGTTTAGCAGGGGAAGCATTGGGAGGGGACTTGCCTGGCCCTTTCCTGTCCTGGACTTTCTGGATCAGGCATACAAACACTTCTTAAAAGTCTGCAATAGAGAAGCATGCTGAGGCAGCCGGCACTTTGGGGAAGATAACGGAATGAGATATAGACTGGCTGTGCTTTGATCCAGCAGGATGAACGGTAGACTGTCAGGTAATCTTCACTATGTGACATCTTTGAAATCTGTTTTCCTCCCGAGATTTATCTTGTATTCTCTAGCTAGGTGTCATAGAAAGGAAAATTCACACCGTGAGGAATAGGGAATGTTTATTTCTCCACTCTAAACTCTTTGTTTAATTGTATTTATTTGTAAGTTGGCAAGTATAGTTTTAGGTCCTGAATATTTCTAGAATGAGGTTACAGGATGCAGGAATAATTTCAGCAGGAGTCTCCCTTCTGTGGTGCTTGACTTGAACAAAGGTTGCTACAGGCGTAACCAAAACATGGTCTGCATTCGTGATGGCCAAATCTCAAAGGATAGAACGGTGAAGGTTCCAGAAAGGGGCACGGTCCTGAGGAGATTTCCGTTCTCACGCCAAGATATAGCCTGTTCAATTGGATCTAGAGCCAGACACCACTCTTACATTAGGGAGCCCAGTAGTTGTATAAACCCCACAGCATCACCTGAAGTTCTTGGCAAAGGGCGGTGTACTAGAAATGGCACAACCCAGTGTTACTTCCATCCAGATTAGAGTAAGAGGGGGGCCCAGAGCTGTGATGAAGGCGATCAGATACAAACTTCAGTAGAGGGAAGCCCCTGGATAGTCCAGAAGCTTACCCAATATTCTTACACCTCTCCAATCCTTCGCTGCAACCTCTCCAATCCTGCACTTGGACCCTCTGAAAAATATTCAACATTAATATTGCATATTGCTTGTGGCCACACGCCTCTCCATGTATGCACAGTGCAGGTACAAATTACGGCCCACGTTTGTGCAGTAGCATGTTTGTTGCCTGTAGGCTAGTTTTACACCGCATCACACCACAGAAACCAGCCTTCTTATGATCTTGTGCCATGGTATGGCAATAGGGTCATATACATTGCGGCGCCCCCTGGCTGTTGATGTACTCCCTGCTGGGCATGAAGTACATCACTGGGATTTCCTTTGGTCCGCTTATGCGCACAGCGCTCCCGTCGTGCATGCTTGATGTGCCGCCCATTGACACTTTTCACATGCGAGTGTGGGAAACCATGTTTTCTGCATGGCTAATAAGTCAATGGAGAGTTGCACTTCTGCTTAGATTTGCGTAATTGCATGTGTTTTCGCATCCACATGGCAAATTCCCGTGTGGATGTGTTAGCTGTGGTAAAAAAAAAAAAAAAAAAAAAAAGCACATGAAATTTACATATGAACGTGAGTTTTTTTTTTTTCCCAAGCAAAAAAGGTTCAGTTTTTTGCAGTGATAAGTGTGAACCCTGCCTCAATCCTGTCCGTGGTGGTTGTGGTCCATGTGTTGGCTCCTTGTTTTACCTAGTCTTGCTAGTGATATGTTATTCTGCTGACCTACCCAGTTACCACTTTTTGTTCAGGTGCTAAATCTGCTCAGCTTCTCCTGGAGACTGATGTGCGAAAAGCTTATATTCACGGTCTGTAACATTATAATGATAATCGGACAGGCAGAGAATATTAACCTACTTGTTACTGTTGGCAGAAAGCATTTATATTCATGTGCCTGTCGGCAGAAAGCATTGATATATATGTACCCATAGGCACAAGGCCAAACTGCAGTACTTGGCAACCATATGGAAATGTTCAGATGTGGGAACATGCAGACTGGTACACCTTGCAGTACATAACTGTTATGCTGTCATATTGACCCCCTGGCTAGAACACGATCTTAATCCACTGGAGTAAGCATAGTACGGTATACATCAGGGCTTCTGTCTCTCCTGATCTGCATGCTTGGCTTATGGAAGAGCCTCAGAGGGCACTAGATGTAGAGGGTAACTATGACCGCTGGGAAACTTGCAGGTGGAGATAGCAGCCTCCATTGCTCTCTGTGATGTAAGATGTACTTTAAGTTTGTAGGTGGTGTTACTATGAAGGTGTAGGCTTGGGCAGGTCGTGTGAATGGCAATGCTTGCAAGAATAATGGGCCACATTTGTCTCTAGTGTTGAACCAGCAGTCACATTTTATATATTCATAGCGCATTCATCTTGGGGAAGCTTCCTAAACAAGACCTGTTGAGTACTTGAAAAAGGCTTTAACATACGGTAACAATGGTTAATTTGCATATATTCAGCAGTGATGCACTGGGAGACATCTCAAGCTCACTCCAACCTGAATTATTGCAAATTCTTTCTGTTTTAGGAAAGCAAACTTTTGTTTTTCTTAACATCTTAGTAATTGGGCTTTTAGGACCATTGTAGTCCCTTACACACTCCAATGAGTTCTGGGTCACCATGAGCTTGCTGGTTAGTCTGTGACATACGGTGTAAGTTGGCTATTCTAGATTAATTTCATACCCTAGAAATACTCTAGCAAACTTCTTTTCCCACAAAGTTTCCACCAAGGAACTCCGCATGAGCAGAAATCTGTCTTCCCGGAGCATTGTGGGAGGATGTTATTCTGTAACATGTAGACTCATGATGGACCCCATGCATGTACATATGCTTCATATGATGGAAGATACTACCCAAGCCTTTGCAACAAATCCAATATGGTGGTACTATCCCTATCAGGTCATTAAAGTGAGTAGAATATTTTTGTGCTTTTCAGCCTCATCATAATTTTCTTTATTGTTAAAGTGACCCGGTAGTGAGTGGAACATGGAGGCTGGTGTATTTTCATAGCCGTGCCACTGATTTTTCTAACTCCAGCAGTGTCTGGGTCACTTACTTGAAACAAGCATGTGGAGTGGTCTGACTTCAGTTTGAGCACCTGATCTACGTACTTGCTCTGTGTCTACAGCATGAAGAGACACTGAAGCAGGAAAAAAAATGATATAATGATTTGTATGTGTAGTACAAGTACAGCTAATAAATAAAACATTGGGAGCAGAGACATAAGTCTAATATTGTTTCCAGTACAGGAAGAGTTAAGAAACTCCAGTTTTTATCTATGCAAAAGAACCATTGAGCTCCACAACTTTCAAAGTCGCAGAGAGCTCTGTCTTCTGAAGCTTGTTATCTCAACTGTCAGTCAATGTATTTTCTTCTTTTGCAGAGAAGGGTTCAATACTGTTCTGTAAAATCATTTACCGTAGAATGCTGAGTAGTGTGTAAACTGCAAATATTAGAGAATGATGCAATGTTATAAAAAACACTATATAGCTGAAAATAAAAATTTGAGAATATTTTCTTTGCTACTAATGTTCTAGTAATTATCCGTACTGTACAACCAATTTATTATATCATCATTTTTTTTTCCGCTTCAGTGTCTCTTTAAGGCAGTGATCTCAAACTCAATTTACCTGGGGGCCGCAGGAGGCAAAGTCAGGATGAGGCTGGGCCGCATAAGGAATTTCACAATCGCGGCGCATCGCCGCCTCTGCCCGCCCCTCTCACTTTTCTTTCACAGAGAGGGGCGGGAAGAGGCGGCGATTGACGTCAGGAGGGGCAGAGCTGAAGTTGAAAGCTCTGCCCCTTCCAGGAAATGCCGGCGGATTGCCCCCCGGGCGATTTGGGGGCTCTGCAGCCCTCGTTTAGTGGCGGGGATGCGGCGGATTACTTGGGAGCGCTGAAGCAAACTATATGGAAGCTTTTGCTGGTGAGGGCCACAAAATATTGTATCGAGGGCCGCAAATGGCCCGCGGGCCGCGAGTTTGAGACCCCTGCTTTAAGGTATTGGTGTCAGAAGATAAGCAGGACAGCCAGGCAATTGGCATTACTTAAATGGAAATAAAAAAATTGGCAGCCTCCATATCTCTCTCAGAACTGGATCACTTTCAGTTTCTTTTAACTGGATTCTTTTAACAAATGTGATTTTCATTTTCCCCAGTGCAGTATAGGTCAATTTGAGGCCCAGCCTTGAGAAACCATACTCCATAAGAGAACACCTCTGATTGTAGTCCAGTTTAGAGCACTGTAAATGTGATGATGGGGAGCTTGCCTCTGTACTAGGATAAGTAGGTATTGCTTATGGACTAGCATGAACCGAGTCTTTCTTAATGATTAGTGAAGCAACAATTGCATTACCTCTACTCCAGTAGCTTGTTGGCATGTTAGAATTTTAATCAGGGCTGTGGAGTCTCGGAGTCGGAGCAATTTTTGGGTACTCTGAGTCGGGGAAAAAAATGCTCCGACTCCTAATGAATTTAACCCATAAACCTGGTTCAGATTGTACATGAATGTGTAATAGAGAAAGAATCGCCTCATTCCCCTACAGAGTACCTGCACATCATTCTTACATGTACCCACAATTACATTGCCTAGGGCCTGATCCATGTTCAGATTGTGCATGAAGAATGTGTAACAGAGGAAGAATCCCCTCATTCCCCTGCAGAGTACCTGCACATTAGGCCTGAATGATTTTAGGAAAAAATTGAATTGAGCAATTTCTGTCCAAAATTGGGATTTTGATTCGATTCACGATTTACTTCAAATCAAGCTTTGTTCCACCTCTGTGCCTGTTTGTTCCCCCTCTGTCCCCCTGTCTCTTTGTGCCCCCTTTGCCTCTTTATGCCTTCTCTGGGTCTCTCTCTTGCCCCCTTTGTGTTTCTGTGCCTTATCTGTGTCTCTCTTTGTGCCCCCTCTGTGTCTCTCTCTGTGCCTCCTCTGTGTCTCTCTCTCTGTGCCTCCTCTGTTCCCCAAGCTGCATCAGTTCTGGACATGCAGTAGCTTCCAGCATGAGTCCAGCGATGCCGGTCTATCCACTTCGCCTCCTGCAAGCTCTAATGCACGGATTAAATCCTGTATGTAGTGACATACAGGAATCCGGAGTTTTGCCAAGCATAAGAGCCAGCAGATGGCGATAGAGGACGGACAGCGTTGGACTCGTGCAGAAGGTATGTCCAATGCTGCGGGCCGCACGGGCCAGGACTTTGGGGAAGTTTGAAACTACTTCTTCAAACTTCCCCCGATTTGACGATTCCAAAATTGTGATCTTGGTGAAAGCGATTTTGGTTTAAATTCGAATTATCTTTCAGGCCTACTGCACATCACTCTTACATGTACCCACAGTTATATTGCCTAGGGCCTGATCCATGTTCAGATTGTGCATGAGGAATGTGTAATAGAGGAAGAATCCCCTCATTCCCCTGCAGAGTACCTGCAAATCATTCTTGCATGTACCCACAGTTACATTGCCTAGGGCCTGATCCATGTTCAGATTGTGCATGAAGAATGTGTAATAGAGGAAGAATCCCCTCATTCCCCTGCAGAGCACCTGCTCATCACTCTTACATGTACCCACAGTTACCTTGCCTAGGGCCTGATAGATGTTCTTTGTTCCTTCCTGTACCTTCTACAAATACTCTTACCAAGGACTAGTTTTAGTCTATCACTCAAAGTATTAGAGGCAGAAGATCAGCTGGCTAGCCAGGTAACTGGTATTGTTTGAAAGGGAATAAAGATGGCAGCCTCCATATCCCTTTCACTTCAGTTGTCTTTTAAATTCCTAACCGTTGGCAGTTGAGATGCATTTCATGTTGCATACTTTCAATCAACAAAATTGTAATATGAAAATTAGAGGAGTCTGAGTCGGTGGAATCCTAACCTGAGGTGTCGGGAGTCGGTGGGTTTCTGTACCGACTCCTCAGCCCTGATTTTAATTACTTTTATTTTTTACTATTTTGATTTTCTGTGGGGCTGCGCATGCTTACTCCGTCTCTACTCTAGCAGTAAGTTCGCTTTGCTCTTGTGAATTGTTGTAGAGGCTTCAGATTGCCTAGCAAGCTCATGGTGAACCAGATCGCCAAGGAGTGTGTAAGGTGCTAAAAAGGACCAAAAATCTAGAATTGAGAAGCAGGCAAATGGAGCTTTTCTGGGTGGTGGGCGGTGGTCACGCACAGAGAGATACAGGTCACGGCTTTGTGTCACAGTACAAGCCAAGCATCAATCAAAGTTCTTCCATTTCACTTCTGTAGGCTTCTAGTTGAGAAATTGAATAGTAGTTGGTGTCTCATCTCACAATGCAGGCTTCCTTTTGCCAATTTGCTTCCTTTTTCTGAATCATTCTCTGTAGGAGGTGTTGGTGTCTGGAACCAACTCGCAAACTAAATAATTTCAGAGAAATAAGAGGCGTGAACCTGGAGACAGGAAGGAACTTTGTTTCCAGTCTTTCTACTAACAAAACCTATGTCTCCGGTTCAAACTCCAGGACTTCTGGCAGCTCTCCAGAGGGGTGTCTATTGAAATAGCAGTTTCTTCTGGCGCACACTAGGTGTCCTCGTGACCCAGATGACTCTACAGCTGCCTAATATAGAAACGGTTGCATTATACATTTAGGGCTCATTAGGTCTGATTTACTAAATACAGTGATGATTCTTGTGGTTCTGTCCTGATTACACGTGCTTGCTAATGTCCTTACTGGCTCACAGTAGTTTATAAAATATGCAAAGTTCATTTGTATTGTAATTATTAGTATGTATATTTCATGTACAAACACTTCCATTTAAAGATTAGAATAAAATACATTTGCACTGGCCAAATAATTTTGAGATCCCCCCCCCCATGAGGAGATGGATTGGTCCAAAACCACAAGCTTTTGTAAGCGACCGCAACATGGGAAAAAAAATAAATGTATAGTGCATTTTATTCTGGAACTAATGCACTTTTTATACATATGCATACATGGGAATTTTAAAATGTAAAGGGTTTTTTATTTATTTTATTTTTTTGGGAGTGATAGTGGTTCATTGAATATCAAAGTGCTTGCTGCGTGTAACAAAAAAAAAATATGCAAATCGGCCCAACAGGGCCTGAGAAATCCTCCGCGGCGGTATCGCCCGAGCTGAGCTCGGGATTATCGCCCAGGAAGTTAAGGTGCAAATAAATTTGAAAGGGTTAAGAATTAGGCCAATTATTATGATACAGGATACTTATTATGAAAATCCATTGTTAAATGGACTAATCTCATCTTGCAGTGTAAGCATTTGATTGGTCCATTTTCAAGCTGCATAGGTTTGCAGTAACATTTGCATAAATTGTGCATGAAAGTTAGTTAATTAGCCAAAACGCTTGACTAAATGCCTTTTAGTTGTGCATGACAACGGAATATGGGGAAACTAAAACCCCTATAGATGTCCACTTTAGGCGGAAGTAGTTTTGTACTAAAAAGCCTCTACATGTCCATGGCATATGGAAGCAAAAACACAGAACATCTATAGATGTCCACAGGAGTCTAAGGGCTGAAACCCACTAGCAGGCTGTATACTAAGCAGTTGTAATTTGAAAAGCTCTTGCTAATGTAATGCTATGGGTGTGATCCCACTGGAGCAATGCGATTTTATAAAAATCCCCAATTGCATTAGCAAGAGCTTTTTCAAATCACTAGCGCTTAGAAAAGGCTGCTAGTGGGTTTGAGCCCTAAGGGTAAAAGTATTGACTATGGGCCATAATCGCTGATTTATTTTGGCATTGTGATACGCCATGAAAAACCGCATGTAGTGGAAATGGGACGCAAGCTGATTCTTTCCTTTTTTTGTTCTTTTTTTTTTTTTTTGTTCTTTTTGCAGTCTGTAGACATTTAGTGTTGTTTATTGGGGCTAAGCCACATTAAATAATTACATTGTCTGATAATTTCATGTATACAGTTTACAGAATACAATTTCATTACAAAGCACAATCCTTAATCTTATTTTTAAGAAATTCACAAATCCTAATGATAGCTGAGAAATATAACGTGTTTATTTTAAAACACTTGTTTAAATTATAGAAACCTAATTTTGCATGCTTAGCCTTAACAATGAAATCTTTAATATTTGTTTTTTAATGACAAATGCAAAAGATAATTTTCACAAGGGTGACTAGACACTTTACATTATAAAATGACATTATGCCAGTGCAATTATTGCTCCAAATAAGCTACATGATTACAGCAGATGCAAACTCAGAACATCCTCTCTGCTCTAAAAGATACACAACAGCATAATAACCTTTAAAGAAAAACATTTCTTTGTTACACTGATAGAAATCCTGAAATAAATCTGTAGTGTGTCTACTTCCTGCTTCCATGGAAGCAGACATATTGTTAACATCCTGTGTTTACCAATTAGCTGCTCTGTGGTGGCTGTCAGCTGACACAGCTGTGAGATAAAATTACAATTTGTGATTAGACACAGATGAGCGGGAATTAGACAGGCTAAACTCTAAATACATACGTGGTGCATTTTTTTTCCTTCTGTCCTGTGCAAGAGTTCAGGTACACCGTATATACTTGCATATAAGCCGAGGTACCCACTTTTCACTAAGAAAACAGGAAAAAGTGATTGACTCGCATATAAGCCCCCCTCCCCAGTATAGCCCCCTCCACTGCAGCCATATGTGCCCCCAGGACAGGTCAGCTCCCTTCTCCATAGCCAGATGTGCCCCAAGGATGTTACAGCTGTGTCTCAAGACACCACACAAGAATTCCTGATCATTGCACCACTGAAAGGTTGCTGTCATGCTCTGCTCCGCATGCCGGAAGACACAGGTAGTCTTGAGCAGCACACTCTGCACACCATGTTGCAGGGGATGGAGAGCACAGTCACAGCAGGGAGCCAGCTGAAAAGAGCAGGATCACAAGTGCACAATCCTTACGCTCCTCTGCCAGTAACAAAACCTGCTCCACCACCTGTTCTGCTCCACTGACTCGCATGTAAGCCGAGGGGGTACCTTTTTAGCACATTTTTGTGCTGAAAAATTAGACTTCTATGCGAGTATATACAGTACTTTAATTGACTTTAATAATGTTTAAAACCATTCATATTTACTTAAAAATCTTATGACTGCAGCCTTGATTGGGAAATGATGGCGTATATCCATTCATTGGTTAACGTGAGCCGTTTCTGAATGGCTGGTGCAGTAGTACTTGTATGCTTGCTATTTTCAAATAATGTATTTATTTCCTGAGGTCCATGTTTTGTAGGACCACTGGGGTTCAGCTTTTTCCCACCATTCAGGCTGGGTCTGTGTAGCATAAAGGCTTTATATGACATCAGGGCCTGCTCTGTCAAAATTAGTCTAAAAATAGAACACTTTGCTGCACAGAAATGAACTGTTGCTTTTGCTGAAAAGTCAATATAAAGTGCAATATATCCACAGAAAGTGAACCAAAGGTGGCCTTAAAGTAAAACTCCACTTTTAATGGAAACTTAAAAAAAAATCTCTAAACCTATATCAGTTTTGCTCAAGCCATTTATGCAATTTGAAGTGTGCCGTTGTATACCTAATTAGCAATAAGACTGCATACTAGGCAACCTTTACTACCTAAGCAACACTGGCTTCTGTCACAAATCGGAGCCCTGCTGAGCCCTGGTTAAAGGACATCCGAGGTGAAAATAATCTGATGGGGGGAAAACAATTGTATCTATCATCCTTCTCCTAAAAATGATTTTTTGTAGATACCCCCACAGTTTTATTTTATATTTAAATCTAGTTTTTAAGTTTTTACTTTTTCATTGTCTCTGCTCAATGACACCTTCATTGACATAGGCTAGAGCACAAATCTATGAACTATTGACCCTTTTTATCTCTTTCCTGCTCTCAGAAGCCATTTACTGACAGGAACGTATTTAATGGCTGTAATTACTTGTCATTGAGGGTTATGCTATAGTCTGACACGGACAAAAACTGTTACTTGCATATCTAATGTTTAACTCTTTCACACAGAGTAAGAAAAAAAGGAACACAGCAAAGTTATTTGTGTGCTTGGCACTGTACATACACATGTCTATCTCATCATGTCACGTCACCTCGGTTGTCCTTTAAGCTACAGTCAGTTGAAATTCTAACCATATACTTGACTGCCAACTCCCTCCTTCCCCTGCAATTATACTTTATAAAATTATATTTTT
The DNA here is from genome assembly GCF_040937935.1 of Hyperolius riggenbachi. Taxonomy (NCBI): domain Eukaryota; kingdom Metazoa; phylum Chordata; class Amphibia; order Anura; family Hyperoliidae; genus Hyperolius; species Hyperolius riggenbachi. Next base: position 52,335,990 of record NC_090656.1, on the reverse strand, counting down.
CATAGGAAATAGCTTCGCAATCTGTAAACAAGCTTATAAAATGTATCTGGATGAAATTATGATTTGCTTAAGAATAAATATTAGTGACATGTATGTGATGTGCCTTTTTCCCAAGAGGCCCTTTTTCAATTGCCTTTTTCTCCTAAGTTTTCCCCAAGTAGTTAATTTTTCATCTTCTGTTTGAAATAATTAAGTATTTTCTTGCTTGCTGTTTGCTTACAAGGCATTTTATCAATAAGATGGGAAAATATCACTTGGAGAAAACTCAGGAGAAAAAGTAAATAGAATTGGGACCTTATTGTTTCTTGCTAGCCTTTCAACTTAAAATGTTATCCTACTTGTTGTCTGAGTTGTATTTTCTTTTACATAAAGGTGACTGTATGTTAAACATTTCCTTCTGTCCCATACAAGCGTTCAGGTCCACATTAAAGAAAATAGGAGAAACGTGTTCATTATCTCTGAACAGTAACTTACGTTGCTCCAAATCCTGAACGTATCATCCAGAATTAATGATGCCTTTCCACATGTGCAATCTTCCCATGCCATATGTAGTAGTACATTCCATACCGTCATAGATGGTGGCTTTAAAACTGTTGTGTTAGTAGCATGTTGGATGGTCCTTCTGTTTAGCCCAGAGGACCCTACATGTATAGTTTTAGTTTCCCCCCAAAATTTTTAGAGCTTCATTCATGAGACCACCGGAAAGTTTCTACTTTGCCTCAGTCCATCTTTAATGATCTCGGATCCTGAGAACACTAACGTTTGTGAAAGTTGTGTCTATATACTGTATATACTTGAGTATAAGCCTAATTTTTGGCCCAAAAGTGGGGGTCTTGGCTTATACTCGAGTCACTACTCTTTGAATAACCACCACAGTGCCCCTAATATATGCACAGTGGTGAATCATCTGAGGGAGACCACACGCTTGACATTTCCATGGGAGGTCCCAGCTAACCTCCTCTTGAGTCGTAGCCTTGGAAGGCATTCAGGGACAGTGTCTACTGAATGGTGAGAATCCTTGCATTCCTATATCAAGTTTTAGAAACAGGACTATGTGGCTTTGCATTCCTTGCTTTATTTTTATGCCAACTTAAACTTTGCAACAGAAGTTCTTTGCATGTCCATCTCCATTGTAGGCCTAAGTTCTGGCTTATTATTGCAATCTGCTGAATGTATGCAGCTTTTCTAATATAGGGTTGTGGCTGGCCATGACTGTGAGTGGTGGTATGGCTTTTGTTACCTCCGGCTTATACTCGGGTCAGATATTTTTTCCAGTTTTTAATGGTAAAAGTTGGGGGTCGGCTTATACTAGAGTATATACGGGTATGGGGTTTTTTTTTCAGAGTTTTCTGTTTGCATTTGTTAATGCAATGATGAACTCTATTCACAGACAGTGGTCTTCAAAAATGTTCCTTAACCCTCCTGGCGGTATAAAAAAATCTGCCAGGAGGGAGCGCAGCAGTTTTTTTTTTTAATTTTTTTTTTCCTATATCATGTAGCGAGCCCAGGGCTTGCTACATGATAGCCGCTGCTCAGCGGCATCCCCCCGCCCTCTTCGATCAGGAAATCCCGTTCAAAGAACGGGATTTCCTGGAGGGCTTCCCCCGGCCCTACACTTATAGATTTGCAGCAGATTCGACCATCAGATAGATTTCTGTCAGTTGCCTGTCAAGTAGAATCTGACAGGAATCTATCTGATGTGTGCCACACACTAGGAACAGCTTTCCGAATGAAATCTATTGGCAAACGATTTAAATGCATTAAATTAGACCATTAGATCCATTGCAACTCTATGGGCCATCGATCTGCTGCCAGCAGCAGATCGACCTAGATTTTCCATCCAGTCAGATCAAATCGATCGAAAAATTGATCGAAATCTGCCGCTAATTGATCGATCAGCAGATTAGATTTCCGATCGATTCTATAGACTGATCGATGGCTGAAATTGACCAGTGTATGGGCCCCTTTAGTTAATGCAGTGATTTTCCACTTCAGAATTGAGTGAGGGCCTGAAGAACATGGCCATCCAGTATTGGGTTTCAGCCTTGTACCTTGCTTACAGAGGTTTCTCTGAATCTTTTTTGCAATGTTATGTACTGCAGATGATGATGGTTAGAAATTTCTCACATTTTGAAACTGCTAAACATTATTTTCAAATAAACTATTTGCTTACAGTTTGTACTGCAGAGTGGTGTATCCCTCCCCCATCTTCACTCCTGAGAGACTCAGCCTCTTTGAATGTTTTTTTTTATTCCCAAATGTATTACTAACTTGGTGCCAATTAAACTAATTCGTTTTGAGATGTGCACCAAATTATTTATTTAGTTTTACACTACTTTTTCAGTCTCTTGCTGCTCCCCTCACACGTATTTTTTAAATGTGTTGTTTCCATCAAACTAAAAATGAGGACATGTTTTTCATAAAACTATCATATTTCCTAGTTTTGAAATAGTTGATATTTTGGCCTTCTTCATTACACTTTTTCTCTTACGTTTTCTACATAAACTGCCTTTTAAGCCACTAGCAAGCAAGGAAATACTAAGAATAATTTTGACTGTACTTTTTCGCCTACCTTTGGTACTTTTTTAATTGCAAGGTGCTTAAAGTGTACCATAGCTGGATTAAATAAAATGTTTTATACACACCTGGGGCTTCCTCCAGCCCCATACCCACGGATCGCTCCCACGCCGCCGTCCTCAACCTTCCCACTGCTCTGATACCGGGTCCCCGCGCTTCCGTCAGTCGGAGCCAGTCTGCCGTAAGTGAAGTGTGCTGTTTGTGTATCTCTCCAGCAGCCGCTGGAGAGATGCGTAGAGGGCGCACTTCTCCTGCGCAGACTGGCCCGACTGATGGAAGTGTGGGGACCCGGTATCAGAGATGCGGGAAGACAGAGGACGGTGGGGTGGGTATGGGGGCTGGAGAAAGCCACAGGTATGTATAAAAAGTTTTATTTAATCCAGCTCTGAGTCCCTTTAAGAGTTCTTTTAAAGAGAAGATCTCCTAGGAGAAAACTTGGAGAAAAGGTGAATTGAATAAGAGTCATTGGCACTTTGCAATTGAAAAAGTACCAAAGAGTAGATGAAAAAGTACTAGTAAGTCACCTATTTGGCTAGACTGCCATTACAGGAATCGTTGTCTCTGTACTATTTTCAGTTGTAGTGGGATCAGACAAAACTAACATTTCAGTAACTACTCTTATTTACATAAAATAACATTTAAAAGCATTCCCAAGTATTCCCTGTGTGTAAAATGTAATAGTACTGTGCAGACGCAGAACGCTCCTGGGTTGGGCCAGGCCGAGGCAGAGGTGAGAGAGGCTCCAGCCTCGGCATAGTGTAGAAGGGGGTGCACTCACTCAGCTATCATTCCCCTATTGTGTTTGAAGCAAAGAGAAATAAGAGAAGGGGATTCATGGCAGTGACTGCAAGCCAGGTAACTAGAGATTAAGGTGTTGGGGGCTCTGGGGTGCCTCTTAGTCTAATAGCAATCGGTGTGTGACGGCGTGGGAGGGATTGAGGGGCACACTTTGGTGTCTCAGCCTTGGGTGCTGGAAGACCTTTTCCCGGCTCTGCTCCTGGGCATTGAAGTGCAATGGGGCACGTGCGCGGCCGCACCATGGATGCCCAGAAGCACATGACTGGCCAGATTACCGGGGATTGGGCCTCAGAATAACAAGAGAAAGGACAGCGGGAGAGCCCTGCTGAAGGAACCCCCAGGTAAGTATAAGTACAACAATAATTCACATCTCAGGTACACTTTAAGGGACAACTGAAGTGAGAGGGGTAATGAGGCTGCCATGTTTATTTCCTTTTAAACCATGCCAGTTGCCTGGCAGTCCTAATTTTTTGGGGGGTTACTGTAGTATCTGAATCAGACACCTGAAACAAGAATGCAGCTAATACTGTCAGCAGGACATCCAGGCATATGCATTGTTTAAAAGGAAATCTCTCTCTTTAATTGGCCTTTAATTTGCCCATTTATGATACATCATCATTCTATGGCATAATCGTAAAAATTGAATGATCAGTTTTGCAAAATCAAAAAAACTTTTCATGACACTACGACCAGCCTTACCCCCCGCCCCGGCCATTAAATTTCACTCTGTTTGATAAAAATGTGATTAAATGACCAGTCCGTGTGGGAAATTGTATTCAATATCTACCTTAAGATACAAAGCAAGTGACTTTGTTTTTGTTGGAATGAAGATGAGCTTTCTATTTCAGGAAGTGGAGATTTGGGATAGGCAATTAACATTAGTAATCATTGTTTATATGTTCTCCCAATGTTTTTGTGTGGATTTCCTCTGGGTGCTCCAGTTTTTGTTCTTCTCTAAAAACATTGATAAGTTAATGGGTTCCTTCTGGAACTGGCCTTATACCTGGCACACACAATGAGATTTTCTGGCAGGTTTCCTGCTAGATTGATTATTTCCAACATGTCCGATCGATTTTCCATAGGGGTGAAAGTAAAATGATTGGAATGCAGATCGGACGTGTTGGAAATAATTGGTCTGGCAGTAAATCTGTCAGAAAATCTTTGTGGGTACCAGGCGTAAGCCTATAGTAGGGACTGTCACTATGGAAGGGATTAGATTGTGAGTTTTTCTGATGACCTTCACACTTGTTCTAGAAACATCTTTGCAAGCTCCGCTCAGCGCATGAAACGGATCCTATTTTTAAAAATAGGATCCACTTCTACTTGATAAAAAATCAGATTACAGAAAACAGAATGCAGAGTGTGATCTTGCTGCATTTTTTCCAGAGGAGTGTGGATGCGTTGCCCAAGCCACCTCGGATGCATCTATTCCTGGAAGCAAACATTGATGGTAAAGCGGAGAGGACCCAGAACAGTCCCCTCCACTCTGTGCTGAACGGGTCTGTTGCAAATAGGAACCAAGCCTAAGTGACTCGTATGGGCTGTGCACTGGGATATGTCAGCTCTATTTATTTATTGTATTCATAAAGCGCCAGCATATTACGCTCTATGTAAATACACAACTTTTTAACTTGTATGGCTTGCTTTATGAACTGTTTATATTTGTTGTAAGGTGGACCTACTCCTATACTATGCTTATTGCATGAATCTAAAAGCTTGTGCTACAAATGTCTAATATTTTTGGTTGTGTTTATTGAGAAAGAGTATATAAAATAGGTGAAAATAACAACTGAAGGAGTCATGATGCTGCAGATAACGGATCACAGATATTAGGGTAACAGGGTAACTAATAAGATTCAAGCCAGATTTCAGGAAAATAGTTTTGGTTACTGTGGAGATTTGGTAAAATGCTCATGTTCTTGCTGCTGTCTTGAACACCATTTTACAGTTTTCCCAGTACTTCCTGCTCATGGGACCACCATTTATTTATTGTACTTATAAAGTGCCAACATATTACGGAGCGCTGACCATGGCTTTAATATGAACAAGACCTAGGACAACTAATGGAGGGGTAAGAGAAAAATCTTCACAGGGTTTCAAACTGTATTTCATACACCAAAAAGGTTTTATTTGTTGCCATCTCTGTCCCGGTTGGAGAGGGAGAGACCCATTTCCTGATACAACAGGAAGAGAGCACAATTCTCCCAGAACGAAGCAGACAACCGTAAATATTCAAAATAGGTTCTACCCCCACTTTACGCTATTCATAAATACAATCATAATTTCTCTGTTTGGTTTAATGAAAGGGAGCACTGTACCAGACTATTGCCTGGTAAATTATATGTCTATAAAAGTCTGCAATCTCCAACCAGAGCAAGGAAAAATATGCTACATACAGTCACCAAGGGGAAGTTATTGTAACACTCAGCTGTGACCTGTGATATAACCACCGTGTACATTAATCATTAGTGTTACTGCTACCATTTCCCACATTCCCAAAATACTAACTATGCCACAGTGCATATTGCCAGTTAGTAATAGTCAAAACCTGCACCTAAACTCAAAATAAACAGTTTCTTAAACTTAGGCAGTCACACAGCTGGCCTTCAGATCAGCTGGTATTCAGATATTCAGCATGGCTCTCTCCATGAACATTTGAGAGAAATCAAAACTATGAAGGAGGATACTTTCTTGTTTAGCCACAGAAGAGGGGGAGAGGGGCAGAAGTGGTTTTGCAGTTGTTGTTAAACAGATAATTTTCTAGAGTTAATGTACAGTTTAATATACAGGGTTTAAAGAGACACTGAAGCGAAAAAAAATGAAGATATAAGGATTTGTATGTGTAGTACAGCTAAGAAATAAAACATTAGGAGCAGAGACATAGGTCTAATATTGTTTCCAGTACAGGAAGAGTTAAGAAACGCCAGTTGTTATCTATGCAAAAGAGCCTTAGCTCCATGACTCAAAGTGGCAGAGAGCTCTGTCTTCTGAAGCTTGTTATCTCAACTGTCAGTTATTGTATTGTTTTTACTTCTGCAGAGGACATGTCAATGGTTCACTGGCCTGCTCTGTAAAATCATTTAGAATGCTGAGTGTAGTGTGTAAACCGCAAATATTAAAGAATGATGCAATGTTATAAAGAAAAGTTACATAACTGAAAATAAAAATGAGAATATTTTCTTTGCTTACATTTTCTAGTAATTATCCGTACTACACAACCAATTCATTATATCATAATTTTTTTTTTCACTTCAGTGTCTCTTTAAGTCAGTTAACCGCTTCAGGCCCAGCAATGGCTTGAAATTGAGCCGTAAGAGCATCTCACATTTGTGGTTCTCTCTTTCAGACCACAGCTGTATGTATGCAGGTGTTCTGCAGTTGTTTCTCAGCAATGACCCAGATTACTCCTGCCTAAGTGAAAGCAGAACGCCTGGCTTCAGGCTAACCAGCCAAACATCTGACTCTCAGTCACATGAATGCTGTGATCACAAGTCATTGCCAGCATTTACTATAATCAAGAGGCAGGAAACTTGTTATCTAACGTTTTTAAACAGTGCAACCAGAGCTCCTGAGTAATCCTGAGAAAAGTAAAAATGTAAATATTATGCAAATGAATATATATTAAAATTCCTGTATGTACTCTCTCTTGAACGAACGGTCATGCTCACAAAAAGATTGCAAAAAATATACTGTATACAGTAAAATCTCGTTATAGTAAACACTGATAAAGTAAACCTCTAGATATAGTAAACCCAGTCCTCAGGTCCCAGCAAATTCATCTGTATAAAAATACAATTTATGTCCAATTCGGATATAGTAAACTACTTTTCCTGGTCCCTTGGAGTTTACTATAAAGGGATTTTACTGTAGAACTCGATTCAATCAACTGGATCATTCCCTAAAAAACGCAGATTTGATACATCGATTGCTCATTGCCAATCAGCCCCGCCAAGGATAACCAATCAATTGTAGGGTCAATCGTCTGGGAGCTTGTACTGTTTATGGGCACCTATAGCCTGTCTCTTGATACAACTGTAAATGAGCCAAGGGCAATAGTGGCATACATGTATCCTCCCTAGCGGTATTGACGGATATACACCTATAAAACATGCTGTGAACAGTATTGACGTGCATACAAGTCAGTACTCTCCTGCACTGTATACTAGACCCTTGCTTGACATATTTTGACAAGTTACAGGATAAAAAGGTTATGAAAATTAATTGGATCACTTTTTGCACAGAAATCTTGGGGTAATTGAACGCCAGGGAGGTTAAAAATCGCGTTATGAAATTATGGTGCAGAGTAGTTCCAGTAATGATATCTTGTTACTAACACTATTTAATGTTTTAGGTCATTACTGGCATCTAGCATTACTGTATGTTACCTGCTCCCGGCGATCGCCTCTCCTCCATTTCCTGGTTAGTTTGCAGCTGTCCTACAGCCAGCCAATCATCGTGTGTGCACGGAAGCAGCATGGTGACTGGCTGACTGCAGGACACCTGCAAACTAACCAGGAAGTGGAGGAGACTCGATCGCTGGAAGCATGTAATGTATAATAATGCCCCTGCCTACTCTCACACTGAACGTTCCCTCTACCTATACCTATACCTAAACCTAAGACCCCACCTGTTGCCTAACCCTTAACCACTTCACCTCTGCTACTTAACCATCACCACTGTGCCTAACCCTTAGCCACTCCCGCTGCCTAACCTTAACATACCCTTGATGCTTAACCTTTAATCACTCCACTCCCGCCGCCTAACCATAACCAAACCCTCCAGTGCCTAACCCTTAACAACTCCACCTCTTCTTCTTAACCCCCTAAACTACCCTGCTGCCGCCACAGGCGGCAATTGTAAAAGCAGCGATTAGTGGCAGTGAACAGTAATGATGGCGCTCGATGGATAGCGGCTGCCATAATTACTGTTCACTGCTGCGAATTGTGACTTTTACAATTGCTGCCTATTGTGGCGCCATTTTTAACGTGGCTCATCCTGCGCCATTTTTACCTGCTCCGCAGTTGTGTATTATCTATTATATTGTGGATTATTACTATAACTCAGACATTACTGGATGTCCACAAATTCCAGATAAAGCTTTGCGGTTTAAGGTAGTTGAAAGGTGCGGTATTGTTTTCTATAACCCTACAATACAGCATGAACTAAAGGTTGCAGTGATGTGTGAATGAGTGTTCTGTACCTTCTGTTTAATGAAAATGTTGTGTGCTTGTGTTATAGGAACTGCCTTTTGACATAGTTTGGAGGGATTATCTGAGATGCTGCAAAGGGAAAACAAGCAGTTTCCGTGTATTCTTTGGTGTAGTCACCCAACCCTTTCCTTTTCCTGCCCATGGCCATTTCATCTTTTTTCTGCTAAAGCAGTATTTACGAACGGCACCTAACTTTATATATAATGTGAGATAGATTTTGAACAGTAATGCTCCAATGTGGTCAACATAATTTGCAATGATGATAGATATATGTATGGTATACTTGTATAGCATAGATCTCATCAACCCCTGCAAATTCACTGGATCAGTTGAATACATTGGCAGACCAAGCCAATAGCGGCAATGCACCAGACCAACGAGTGTTCCTCAATCCATCTTCTACCAGCACAATGCAGGCGCAAATACTGTCGTTCAATTGATTGCAGTACTTTGCGCTGAAGTCGCCGGGAATCTTAAAGATCTGATCGGTCCTGATCACATATGTTGCAAAAGTATCGCACAAATGTTCTCAAGGTGCAAAATCACGGAAACAATTGCCCGTCACAGAAAAAAATGCTGCAAAAATCACTTCTTGGGTATGGATCCTATTACCAGTTATGGGCCCCTATTCAAGTAACCTTTTTCTCACTGGAGATATTTTCATACAGTTCACAAATAAAACATAATTTACGCTCCCGGCAAGCAAAATTGATATTACTACTGATTTTTTTTTTTTAGCCAACTTTTTATACCTTTTCAGTCGCCAGACGGTAAAAAAAAAATATCTCGACTACAAGATAGAAATTGTCTACCATTCGAAAACTTAGTAGAAAAGGACATTAAATAGGGGCCCATGTGTCTCCATTGATATGCAACAGAAAGTGGATGGTAAAACACACACATGCGGGGGGCGTGGCTTGGCTATGGAGGAGAGAGGACGCACGTTTTAAGAGCTCCCGAGTGCCCTCCATTTTCTTGCCTTTACCGCGGACATTCCGACCGCTACAGCAGCAGCTATGAGTAGGTCTAACTCTAGGAAGAAGGGAGCTTCCCAAAAAGAAGATAGAGACATAGATTCCTATTTCAGACGGGCCTCTCAACGCCGAAAGACTCCAGCGGATGAGGAACCAGGCGCCATCTTGCCTCCTAGGCCGCAATCCTCACGCGCCCAATCTCCGCCAGAAGACACGGCAGAAGACGGTGTCTCCGACTGCTCGGATGCAGACACCGAGGCAGGCTTTGACTGGAAGGCCTTTCTCTGTACTATTCCCACTAAGGGGGATTTTGACTCGCTGGCAACACGCATTGAAAATGCCTACAAGCAGGACATTGCGGAGGTACGCAAAGACGTAGTGGATGTAGGCAATCGAGTGGAGGAGTTGGAGAAAGGGCAGGCCAAGCTGGAAGAGGCCGTCCGAGCTATCCATACCAAGATTGAAAAACACGACATGCGTCTAGATGACCATGTGCTGAAAATGGATGATATGGAGAACCGCGGCCGCCGCAACAACGTCAGAATCCGTGGTCTCCCGGAGGCAACAGGAGCAGAGGATTTGATGCCCTCCCTGGAAGGGATTTTTAGAAAGCTGTTGGGGAAACCGGACGACTTCCCCATCGTGATAGAGCGCACCGGGCCTTTGGGCCTAAGAAGCCAGTAGTGGCTCGCCCAAGAGATGTCATATGCAGGCTCCACTATTACACAACGAAGGAGGCCATCAAGGTAGCAGCTCGTACTCAGAAGGAGCTGGACTTCGATGGAGCAACTCTGCACTTTTACTCTGACCTGTCCCGCCTTACGCTGTTCCTCCGATGGGCGCTCAGACCACTTCTCTCGGCACTAAGAGAAGCTGGTATCACTTACTCCTGGGGCTTTCCCTTCATCCTTATCGTTAAGCAAGATGGCCGCACCGCTACCTTTCAGAACATAGAAGATCTTCCAAAAGTGATTGAGAAGTTTGATCTGAGGAACGTTTCCCTACCGGACTAGCCTAAAACAGAGAGCCTTACCCCATTGCCACAAAAAGAGCAATGGAACACGCCAAAGAGCAGAAAACGTGGATCGAGATCCCGGGATCAGCGATCACCGAACAACTCTGATCTACAGGAATCTCCACACGGATGACTCCCCACGACATCGGTCCAATGGCTCCGGTTATAAAGTCCGTAAAGTTGAGTGGGTTCTGTGAGTATGATACCCTATCATAAAAGGGATGTAGTGAACACTTTTCCTACTCTCAGGTACTTTTTGCACCTTCGCAATGACTTTATTTTTCAGTGGTTATATTTTTACTGTTTTAGTTTTTATTTCTCACTCCCTTCTGTGGAGACCTCACGATTATACATCATCCTGATTTTTCTCACTGGCCATTGCTAGGCCGTGTGGACTCATCAACACGGAACGTATACAGAACTTTCTAGATCCCTCTAGAACTTCTACGCTGAGGCCCCCCCCGAGTTTCATTAGATAAAGCAATTCCCATATTATACGTTGAAATTGCATGATAATGATGTCTGATATGATATTCAATACTGTTTAGCTATAATATTTTCTTGATTTTGCAGGACAGATCGAGCTTTGTTGGGGAGGAGCAATAATACTGGTGGGGGAGGGGTGGGTGGAGGGTGGGTAGCTGGGAGTGGGCTTATTTAAAATTATCATATGGTGTTCGTTGATGTATAATCCTGTTTGTTCCACAGGCTTGTTGGTATATGGGTGTACGCAATTCCCCTTAAGGGACTACTCTTTGCTGTACTATAGGCAAACCGCGGGGGCTGAGAACGGGGGGTACGGGACTCATCCCTCCTCCTTCTCTGTCGCCTTCCACCAACCCTCAAATAGTGGATGTGACTTGGTTCACAGACACTTCAAAGCGACTCTGTTGCGGTCATTGCTCCCACATGGGTAGCGACAGAGTTGCAGGTGATTTCACCAACCAGGGTGACTGTTTTACAGTAACTCTGCTACTTGTAGATATTTGTACTATTCTTTTCTTTTTTCTTTCTCCTCTTTTTCTTCTTTCTTTACTCCCCCTTTCCCGGAGGCATAATGATATTAGCTGCGAAAAGGTAGTGACCTGGAAACCCAATGGGTGAAGTCCCAATTAAGATAGCTTCCCTGAACGCTAATGGATTGAACACCCCTCAAAAAAGGTCGCAAATTCTATATGGGTTCCACAAGGAAAGAGTCCAGATCCTGCTACTACAGGAAACTCACTTCAAACTAGGTCAAACCCCTGCAGTTGAAAAATCTTCTTATTACCCTCAATGGTTTATGAGTAAACCTGGTCCTAACAAGACCAAAGGTACTGCAATTGCTTTACATAAAAATTTGAAAGCTGCAATTATGGACAGTGAGGGTGATGACAATGGCAGATATACTTTTCTCAAACTCTCCATTGAAGGAACAATATTCACAATTGCCAGTGTTTATCTCCCTAATACCTCACAGGTCGCTACATTTTCGCAGATCTTGAATAAATTAGACAAATTTAGAGATGGATATTTAATCATGGGGGGTGACCTGAATTTCACACTTGAACCTTTGCTAGACAGTGCCAAATCCTCTTCCGCTGTACCTTATAGAGCTCTGAAGTATGTTAGACGTAGACTGCATGATTTTTAGATGGTGGATATCTGGCGTTCTCTCCACCCAACAGTTAGAGATTTCACACATTATTCTCATGCCCACGGGACATATAATAGATTAGATGTAATATTCACCTCTCCTGCCCTTTTATCTTGGCAACCACTCTCCTCAATAGGGGTTCAGACCTGGTCAGATCATTCACCCGTATATGTAGAGTTCCGAGTTTCCTCAGGCCGTAATAGAAGCTCACTCTGGAGAATGAACACTAGTCTACTAAAAGACAAGGTTTGTGCAGAGCGCTATACTCAGGCCCTACAGGATTACATTACACATAATCACAACAATAACGAGGTTGTTAACCCTATGGTAGTGTGGGAAGCACACAAATGTGTAGTTAGAGGGGTGATGATCCAAATGGGCGCAAGGTATAAGAGGGAGAGGGCGGCTCAGATACGTACTGTCTGGGAAGAACTTAGAACTTTGGAACTACAGCATAAGCAGTCTCTGGCACAACATACTTTGGAGCTCCTTACAGCGAAAAGACAGGCATTACTGCAGCTGTTTGAGGGCAAAAGGGTGGATAACTTCCTTAGATATAAAGCTCAATTATACGAGTATGGCAACAAGTGTAGCAGGATGATGGCACGTTCACTTAGGGCTAAGCATCTCTCAACTTATATCCCTAAACTTCAGACAAAAAAGGGTATACAGGTGGTGAAGACGGAGGATATATTGAAGGAATTTCATAGATATTATTCTGACCTTTATAACATTCATGGCGCACACAGAGGCAAATCGACAGATACTATGAATGACCTGATAGACACGTTCCTGAATAAGTATCCCTTACCTACATTATCGAAAGAACAATTAGAAGAACTCAATAGCCCTATTACGGAGGACGAATTCCTAGAGACAGTGGGGGGCTTGCCTAATGGCAAATCCCCAGGCCCTGACGGCTTCTGTGCGGAATATTTTAAAAGATTTGGGTCCCTTTTAGCCCCTATGTACACCATAGCTTTCAACAATATATCTGTTATGAACCCTCCACGCCCAGAAGCATTACAAACTCACATTACGGTTATCCCTAAACCAGGGAAAGACCCGATGTTATGTTCTAATTATCGCCCGATTTCTCTTATAAATGTAGACCTGAAAATATTATCTAAAATCCTGGCCAATAGACTGCTGACATTCATCCCTATGCTAATACATAATGATCAAGTCGGCTTTGTCCCACATAGAGAACCATCAGACAATACCATTAAAACCCTGCTGCTAATGCAGCATGCAAGAGATGCCAGGATTCCGGCTCTTCTGTTATCAGTCGACGCTGAGAAAGCTTTTGATAGGGTGTCCTGGCATTTCTTGCAGAGAGTATTGGTTCATAGGGGCATCGAGATAGACTCATTTTTCTTTCAAAAGGTATTTGCCCTTTACCGGTCTCCAACTGCTAGGATTAAAATTAATGGGGTTTTGTCAGAAGCAATACCAGTACACAATGGGACACGACAGAGCTGCCCTCTATCTCCCCTACTATACATTTTATATATGGAATATTTAGCTGAGGCTATTAGATGTAATCCAGACATCAAAGGTATTACTGCTGGGTCTAGAGAATATAAATCAGCTATCTACGCTGACGATTTGCTTCTGTATGTGACCTCCCCAGTAATTTCTCTCCCTGTCTTCTTACGACTGGTCGAGGAGTTCGGGGCCCTTAGCAATTACAAAATCAATTCTAATAAGTCAGAAGTTCTCAATGTTTCCTTGCCTAACGACACTCAACTACTGCTGAGGGATGCTTTGCCTTTTAAGTGGAAGTCCCCCTCCATTACTTACTTGGGTACCCACCTTAGCACGGACCTATCTAAACTCTGAGTTGAATTTCCTGCCTCTTGTAGAGGCCCTCGAGAATGATGTCAAAAAATGGTCCCAGCTATCTCACTCCTGGATGGGGAGGGTAAATATAATCAAGATGAATCTGATGCCAAGGCTTCTCTATATTTTGCAAACTTTGCCCATCAAAATTCCACAGAAATTTTGGAACCGTCTCTCCAAGCTATTTTCCAAATATGTTTGGAAGTCTGGTAAAGCCAGAATTGCGCTACTTACTTTACAAAGGAGCAGGGCTGAAGGCGGCTTAGCCCTCCCACACCCAAAAGCATATTATTATGCGATTCACTTAAATAGAATCATAGACTGGGTACACAACCACCGCCAGGCACAGTGGGTTGAACTGGAAAAGGGAATACTGCACTATGACCCAGGAGCTGGTATCTGGGTATGGCCTACTAAAAGACCGACACCACTCTCGAGGGCTTTTTCCCTTTCTTTTACTACTTTTGGAGTATGGGACCAGCTAATTGCTCACCACCGCATGGCTACATATGTGGGCCCCAGCATGCCCATATGGGATAACCCTATGTTTCTACCAGGAAGAGAACCCTCCAATTCACTGAGAAGGCTCATTCCAGGCCTGACCCTTAAAAAAGTATGGCAAAACGGAAAACCAGCCCCCCTTGGGGATCTTGTTGAGGCCCAACATATGTCCCCTCATATTCTTTTTGAATATAGGCAATTGGTACACTTTCTGCAGAAGAATGTAGATACTGACCTCTCCTGTAGAGACCTCACAGATGTGGAAGACCTCTGTTTTGAACACCCTCCGCTAGAACATAGAATCTCCTGCTCTTACTCGATGGTACTTCCTTATCTTTGTGACAAGACTCCCAAATTCATGCTAGAATGGAACTCTAAGCTTAATGGGGACCTCTCGGAGTCTGAGTGGACTAAATGCTTTCTTTTTGCACATAAATCTTCCATTTCGATCAGGGCCCAGGAGAATGCTTATAAAATTATTTCCAACTGGTATAGAACACCAGCAAGACTTCACAGCTTCAACCCCGCTATCCCAGATTTATGTTGGCGATGCGGCACGGCAGTCGGAGATATGATCCATATATGGCATACATGCCCCAAACTTACCCACTTTTGGGAAACAATCTGCAAAATTATAGAAAGTGTAAGCGAGATCATGGTACCCAATGAGCCACTTTCCCTGTTGCTCCTCAAAATAGACTGCTCCATCAGAGCCTACAAAAAATCTTTAGTCCGCCATATCTTGGCAGCAGCTAAATTAACCATTCCTAAATTCTGGAAATCCACTCAGGCCCCGAAGATCCAAGACTGGTTACAGGAACTTTCAGCTTTGAAACATACAGAATTACTGATCCACTTAGCCTCAGATAGGGAGGAGAAATATAAACTGATATGGAGGAGGTGGGAGGTGTTTACTCTTTCCGAGGAGGGGAAACTTTTACTTGAATCCGAAGTCTAACTCCTGTTGGGAATGTTTCAGGGAATAACGGTTATGCCTCTAGTGCTTTGGGGGGGGGGGGGGGGGGGGGTCTGAGGGGCCCTCTTCTTCCCCTCTGCTTTCATTCTTGTTTTTCTTCTTTTTTCTCTCTCTCTGTTTTTGTCTTCTTTCCTCTACATGTTTTGGTGTCCAGCATGGATTTATTAGACAGAAGAACATAACGGGCAGTACAATTATTACTTTTGATCGTACCTCACCTAGATCCATGCTGAAGGATGATTCATCATTATGTATAATAATGCAAATTGTATTCTCGCTTTTTATATGTCTGCAGGGTCTTAGACCCATACTCTGTTATTATGCATCCTGCCCGGAAGATATGTAAGGCCATGTTGGCCACTGTTTGTTCTTATTTTTGTACTGTATGTTTCTATCTCTTTAAAAATTTTGAATAAACATTTATGATATTAAAAAAAAAACACACACATGCGCGCACACACATATGCATACATGCGCACACACACACACATTCACTCACTCACTACCCCACCCCTTGGCCAAAACATACCATCCAGGTACACACACACTCCCTCTCCCCCCACCCCTTGGCCAGACAATACCAGCCAGGTACACACACACTCCCTCTCCCCCCACCCCCTTGGCCAGACAATACCAGCCAGGTACACACACACTCCCTCTCCCCCCACCCCCTTGGCCAGACAATACCAGCCAGGTACACACACACTCCCTCTCCCCCCACCCCTTGGCCAGACAATACCAGCCAGGTACACACACACTCCCTCTCCCCCCACCCCCTTGGCCAGACAATACCAGCCAGGTACACACACACTCCCTCTCCCCCCACCCCCTTGGCCAGACAATACCAGCCAGGTACACACACACTCCCTCTCTCCCCACCCCCTTGGCCAGACAATACCAGCCAGGTACACACACACTCCCTCTCTCCCCCCACCCCCTTGGCCAGACAATACCAGCCAGGTACACACACACTCCCTCTCCCCCCACCCCTTGGCCAGACAATACCAGCCAGGTACACACACACTCCCTCTCTCCCCACCCCCTTGGCCAGACAATACCAGCCAGGTACACACACACTCCCTCTCCCCCCACCCCTTGGCCAGACAATACCAGCCAGGTACACACACACTCCCTCTCCCCCCACCCCTTGGCCAAACTATACCAGCCAGGTATGGCTCAAGGCAAGAATGACTGTAGACCAATCTCCTAGCTTGGACAGAGCTGCTCTTGAAATCCATTTTAATTGATTGAATAATTTTGACAAGTGCAGACACCCGTCATTCTCTTGTTCCTATATCTTTCTGAAAAGCATCAGATAAGAGATCCTGCAATTGGTTGGGAGAATTGGTAGTTCTTATCTGTACTATAAGTCGGCTTAAGGCTGTGTGCCGCTAAGATTCCTGTGCTTTAGTTGATTAGAGCTTTGTCTGCCTCTATAGAAAGACAAGGATTGTGGATGAAATGGTGCCTTTTTATATAGGTAAGAGAACATTCTTTAAATACTTGATACTGAAAGCAGGAACAGAGAGAATCTAGTTTTCATGTCCATTCTTTGAGTGCCTGATGCAGTGGTATAGATGTCGCATGTTATGTAGGCTCATCAGTGGTCTAAGCCATCCTGAAGTTAGTAGCTGTAAGCAAATGACGTGATTAAAACCAACAAACTCCCATAAAATGCTGTTATAATATGGTATAATACCCAATAAGCCCTTAAAATGCTGATTTGAACACTTGATAGGATATATAGTGCCTTTTAAAAGCATGTTTCTTGTTGCGTTAAATCTGCTTCATACAGTATAGCTGATCTTATTATTTCATTTAAGAGGATTTCATTTTGTAGCTTTCCTTGGCAGTGGAAGCATTGCTCTATGCTTTTCACACATATTCACAAGCATATATTGATAGTTTGAGCAGTAAAATCATTCTAGAAATGCAGACAGAGCCCTGAAGGACATATTATTATTATTATTATTATTTATTATTATTATTATTCATTTTTTTTCTACATTTTTGTAGAACACTGAATGTTTTTTGTTGATTGCTTCCTAAAATTTTAAGCAGGGCTGTGGAGTCGGTCCAAAAATCCACCGACTCCGACTCCTCAGTTTAGGATTCCACCGACTCCGACTCCTCGACTCCGACTCCTCTAATTTGCATATTACAATTTTGTTGATTAAAAGTATGTAACATGAAATTTGTCTCTTAACTGCCAACGCTTAGGAATTTTACAAGACAACTGAAGTGAGAAGGATATGTAGACTACTATATTTATTCCCTTTAGACTAAAACTAGTCCTTGGTAAGAGTACTTGTAAAAGGTACAAACCGGAACAAAGAACATCTATCAGGCCCTAGGCAATGTAAGTGTGGGTACATGTAAGAATGATGTGCAGGCACTCTGCAGGGGAATGAGGAGATTCTGGGTGACAGACAACACCTCTGTGTTCAATGTGCACATCATTCTCAGTGGATTCCCTGCAGCTCTGTGGGGAGTGCATATGCAGAGTATAGTACTACTGTGTAACAAAGTAAACCTGAGACAGATGAAATTAAAGTTTTATACATACCTGGGGCTTCCTCCAGCCGCCTTCAGGATAATCAGTCCCTCGTTGTCCTCCTCCACCACCTGGATCTTCTGCTATGAGTCCAGGTACTTGAGCCAGTCGGGCGTAGTGCGCATGCACACACTCCGCCGCCAGGAGCATACTACACCTGTGCAGCACTATTGCGCAGGTGCAGAATGTTCCTGGCTGTGGGAGCGGCATGCGGCCGGACAGCGCTGACTGGCTGAATTACCAGTACTCATATCAGAAGATCCGGGTGGTGGAGGACAGCGAGGGACTGATTAGCCTGAAGGGGGCTGGAGGAAGCCCCAGGTATTTATAAAACTTTACTTTTCATCCGTCTCAGGTACCCTTTAATTTGTAGTCACCAAACCAAATTTTAACAACATATTAAATTATTTGATTTCATCAGCAAAGGGAGTGCATACATTTGAATAAATCAGCATCAGTGCAGAATTATTTCCATCTCATTGACAATCTGTATTAGTGACACAGCTACACATCAGGCTTTATTCTTACAGCATAGATGTTATTTTGTATATATAAGCGATTCCTGTGTACACATCATATATACAGTCACAATCAGATATGTATATCTGACCTTAAAAATACAGGGACTGCTTTATTGAAGCAGCACAAGTAACTAATTTTGATTGGTTTATTTCATTTTTGTGGACTAAGCACAGCTTTTACTGTATATATACATTATTTTTAATGACTATTATCTGAGAAATAGAACATTTTATCATATTTTCTATTTTAATTACAGTTACAAATTAATTAGGAGTCGGAGTCGGTGCATTTTTTTCCGACTCCGACTCCAGGCACCCAAAATTGCCCGACTCCACGACTCCGACTCCACGACTCCGACTCCGACTCCACAGCCCTGATTTTAAGTAGGATTTAGTTGTTTTTTTTTACTAGCTGATGACCCGGCGTTGCAATCGGTATGTATTTGGCTGGTGTCGGCTCTGCCCACTTTTTCTAACTCTAACACTCTTGATTTGCCATAATAGGCTCCACCCACCTAATTATTAATCTCAGTCACCCAGTGACCATATGGGCAAATTTTGAGAACCCTGCCATTAACAGTGCAAGTATGGCTGCAGTTTATATTTTCCCAGTGAAATTTGTTTTTGGCTCTCCCCACTTTTTGTAACTTGGACACACAGTCACTCAATGACCAAGTTTGTGAGTTTTCGGGTCCTTGGCATCAATAAAAACAAATCTGATAGGCTGTTTGTGGCTCTGCCACTTTTTCTGAATTTGAACCCCAGTGACCCAATGACCAACTGTACCAGGCTCCACCCACTTTTCCTGAATATTAATTCTAGTCACCCAGTAATCAACTGTGGAAAGTTTGAGAACCCTGCCATTACCAGTGAAGAAAGGCTGCACTTTATATTTTCCCAGGGAAATCTGTTTTTGACTCCATTCAGTTTTTGTAACCTCGACACACAGTCACTCAATGACCAAGTTTGTGAGCTTTCGAGTTTCTGGCATCAAAATTGTGTGAAAAATTGTGTGAGTGGAAGCAGTTTATCCAGCCCCTTTAAGCAACTGGGGTTCAAATTCACTAATGACTGACTGTAGCAGGTTTGAGGCCTCTGCCATTAACCATGTAAGAATGGCAGCAGTTTCAATATTCCCTTTGAAAATCAATAGGTGAATTTTGATTGCCTGTTGTAGGCTCCACCTACTTTTCTGAATATTAATCCCAGTCACCCAGTGACCAATTGTGTCAAGTTTGAGAATCCTGCCAGTAACAATGCAAGAATGGCTGCAGTTTATATTTACCCGTGTAAAAAGGTAGTTATTTTTGGCTGTTTCTAGCCTTGACATACAGTCACTCAATGACCAGGTTTATGAGCTTTGGGGTCCTTGGCATCAGTTAGTTTTAATTTTTCCATTGAAATTCAACAAAACTGATTGGCTGTTTGTGGCCCGACCCCTTTTCAGAATTTAAACCCCAGTCTCCCAGTGACAAACTGTACCAGATTTGAGGCATTAATGTAAATATTCCCCTTGAAAATCAATAGGTGAATTTTGATTGGCTGTTGTAGGCCCCACCCACTTTCCTGAATATTAATCCCAGTCATCCAGTGACCAACTGTGTCAAGTTTGAGAACCCTGCAATGAACAGTGCAAGTATGGCTGCAGTTTATATTTCACCAGTGAAATTTGTTTTTTGCTCTGCCCACTTTTTGTAACCGTGACACACAGTCACTCAACGGCCAAGTTTGTGAGCTTTCAGGCTCCTGGCATCAAAAATATGTGGATGGAAGCAGTTTATCCAGCAGTGAAATCTGATTGGCTGTTTGTGGCCCTGCCCCCTTAGTGAATTTGAACCCCAGTCACCCAATGACCGACTGTAGCAAGTATGAAGCCTCTGCCATCAACAGTGTAAGAATGGCAGCAGTTTCAATATTTCCCTTGAAAAGCAATAGATGAATTGTTCATAGAAGATTTTATTTTTTGTCACAAGTTAGCGGAAAATGACACTTTGTGAAAAGAAAAACAATTAAAATCAATTTCCGCTAACTTGCGACAAAAAATAAAATCTTCTATGAACTCGCCATACTCCTAACGGAATACCTTGGGGTGTCTTCTTTCTAAAATGGGGTTATTAGTGGGGTTCCTATACTGCCCTGGCATTTTAGGGGCCCTAAACCGTGAGGAGTAGTCTTGAAACAAAAATGACCTGTGAAATCCTAAAGGTACTCATTGGACTTTGGGCCCCTTAGCGCAGTTAGGGTGCAAAAAAGTGCCACACATGTGGTATCGCAGTACTCAGGAGAAGTAGTATAATGTGTTTTGGGGTGTATTTTTACACATACCCATGCTGAGTGGGAGAAATATCTCTGTAAATGGACAATTGTGTGTAAAAAAAATAATAAAAATCAAACAATTGTCATTTACAGAGCTATTTCTCCCACCCAGCATGGGTATGTGTAAAAATACACCCCAAAACACATTATACTACTTCTTCTCCTGAGTACGGCAATACCACATGTGTGGCACTTTTTTGCAGCCTAACTGCGCTAAGGGGCCCAAAGTCCAATGAGCACCTTTAGGCTTTACAGGGGTGCTTACAAATTAGCACCCCCCAAAATGCCAGGACAGTAAACACACCCCACAAATGACCCCATTTTGCATTTTGGAAAGTAGACACTTCAAGGTATTCAGAGAGGGGCATGGTGAGTCCGTGGCAGATTTCATTTTTTTTTTTTTGTCACAAGTTAGCAGAAATGGAAACTTTTTTTTTTTTTTTTCTTGTCACAAACTGTAATTTTCCGCTAACTTGTGACAAAAAATAATATCTTCTATGAACTCACTAAGCCTCTCAGTGAATACTTTGGGATGTCTTCTTTCCAAAATGGGGTCATTTGGGGGGTATTTATACTATCCTGGAATTCTAGCCCCTCATGAAACATGACAGGTGGTCAGAAAAATCATAGATGCTACAAAATGGGAAAATTCACTTTTTGCACCATAATTTGTAAACGCTATAACTTTTACCCAAACCAATAAATATAGGCTGAATGGGGTTTTTTTTTTAATCAAAAACATGTTGTCCACATTTTTCGTGCTGCATGTATATAGAAATTTTACTTTATTTGAAAAATGTCAGCACAGAAAGTTAAAAAAATCAATTTTTTTGCCAAAATTCATGTCTTTTATGATGAATATAATAAAAAGTAAAAATCGCAGCAGCAATCAAATAGCAACAAAAAAAAGCTTTATTAGTGACAAGAAAAGGAGCCAAAATTCATTTAGGTGGTAGGTTGTATGAGCGAGCAATAAACCGTGAAAGCTGCAGTGGTCTGAATGGGGAAAAAAAGGGTCTGGTCCTTAAGGGGGGTAAAGCCCGCGATCCTTAAGTGGTTAAGGTGGCCACACACCATACAATTTTTTTAATATCTTTTCAATTCACGAATTGCAATCAATATTTTTTTTGATTGTAACATTTCAAAAATCGGACCAATGTACAACACACGTTCAAAAATGATTGAAAATGCTTGGGGTCTGTACATCAAGTAATTGACAATCTACTACACACCATACACTCCCAATCTTCTTTTATCGAAAAAAAAATGGGAAATTTGATCAGATTACTCAAACTAATGAAAAAAATAATCCATACAATTTTATAAAAGATCCAGTTTTACACCAATTCGATAATTACGATCGGTTGTCCTGAAAAAGTGAAAGCTTTTTTTTTTTTTCATACGTTCGAGAAATCTGATCGAACTTCCCATGTAAGATAAAAGATCTGGTGTTGGACTTCTGATCTTTTTATATCAAAATTGTATGGTGTGTGTGTATGGTAGATTGTCGGATGTACAGATCCAAGCAGGTTTTTCAATCATTTTTTTTTATAATTGGGGAAAAATTGTGTGGTACATTGGTCAGATTTTTAAAATGTTACAATTAGTCAGAAAAATGGATTGAAATTCTTGAATTGAAAAGATATTTACAAAATTGTATGATGTGTGGCAACCTTTACTGAAAGTTTTTTTTTTTTACAATGCACTGCTATGGAGAAAAAAAATAGCGTACTAACGCATACCTATGCATTAAGTGTTAAAGGGCCCTAAGGGGAAAAAACCCTTAGGCTGCTTCCACACAGGGACGTTACAGGCGCACGTTAGTGCAGCCTGTAACGCTCCCCCAACGCACAGCAATGTAACACAAGTGGGCTGTTCACACAGCGCACGTTGCGTTACATGTAACGCTGCAAGTTGTAGTGAAAGTGCAGCATGCTGTGCGTTCTAGCAGCTTTAGCCGCGTTAGACTGTTTGCACATGCTCAGTGGGGAGCGGAGAGAAGGCGGGGAGATGCAGCTACAGTAGCCGCGCACATGGCTACTTAATATGCACTGCACTGGCGGCCGCTGATTGGCCGGCGGGACCACGTGATGCGGAGTGTCTCGCTCCGCATCACGTGGTCCCGCCGGCCAATCAGCGCCACCCTGGGAGACCTTATACGGATAGAGCCGCCTAACGCGACTCACTCTACCGTCCTCTCCCGCACCACCATGCGTTGCGTTAGGGGCACGTTATGCGACCATAACGTCCCCTAAAATGCAACGTCTTGGTGTGTAAGTAGCCTTAGTGGTGAAAGTGGTTAAATATCATGAAATTAGAAAGTTGTTTGTTAT